>NW_025534559.1:0-182746 GCF_020615455.1 Coregonus clupeaformis | reverse complement strand
ATAGGCTCCTCTGGACCATACCTCTCCCAGAACCCATAGGCTCCTCTGGACCACACCCCTCCCAGAACCCATAGGCCCCTCTGGACCATACCCCTCCCAGAACCCATAGGCTCCTCTGGACCGTAAACCCTCCCCAGAACCTATAGGCTCCTCTAGACCGTACCTCTCCCAGAACCCATAGGCTCCTCTGGACCGTACCTCTCCCAGAACCCATGGCTCCTCCTGGACCGTACCTCTCCCAGAAGCCATCTCCCAGAAGCCATAGGCTCCTCTGAACCCCATAGGCTCCTCTGGACCGTACCTCTCCCAGAACCCATAGGATCCTCTGGACCGTACCTCTCCCAGAACCCATAGGCTCCTCTGGACCGTACCTCTCCCAGAACCCATAGGCTCCTCTGGACCGTACCTCTCCCAGAACCCATAGGCTCCCTCTGGACCTGCCGCTCCCAGAACCCATAGGCTCCTCTGGACCGTACCTCTCCCAGAACCCATAGGCTCCTCTGGACCGTGCCTCTCCCAGAACCCATAGGCTCCTCTGGACCGTACCTCTCCCAGAACCCATAGGCTCCTCTGGACCGTTACCTCTCCCAGAACCCATAGGCTCCTCTGGACCGTACCTCTCCCAGAACCCATAGGCTCCTCTGGACCGTACCTCTCCCTGAACCCATAGGCTCCTCTGGACCGTACCTCTCCCAGAACCCATAGGCTCCTCTGGACCGTACCTCTCCCAGAACCCATAGGCTCCTCTGGACCGTACCTCTCCCAGGACCCATAGGCTCCTCTGGACCATACCTCTCCCCTGAACCCATAGGCTCCTCTGGACCGTACCTCTCCCAGAACCCCATAGGCTCCTCTGGACCGTACCTCTCCCAGAACCCATAGGCTCCTCTGGACCGTACCTCTCCCAGAACCCATAGGCTCCTCTGGACCGTACCTCTCCCAGAACCCATAGGCTCCTCTGGACCCGTACCTCTCCCAGAACCCATAGGCTCCTCCTGGACCGTACCTCTCCCAGGACCCATAGGCTCCTCTGGACCATACCTCTCCCAGAACCCATAGGCTCCTCTGGACCGTAAACCCTCCCACGAATCGAAAAGATCCCACCCTGCTCACCAATGTAGCTGACCAATGTAGAGAGAGACAGGTGCCTTAGCAGAATGCAATCTAAAATGTGTGTGTGGTACAGAGATGAGAACTTTTTACAATCTATGGCAACAGCCTGGGCTCCTGACAGGGACAATATACATTTTCCCCACTGGATGTTACAACAGTAAAATAATCTGTTACTTGTTAAACTGATTCTACATTGAATTTAGTCTTTGAGATGCTCAGACAAGCACGTGTATCTGTCGTGGGTGTTCTTCAACTCTAAAATGTACTACACTGTGTAAGACAAAACCCACAACGAAAAGACAACAGGCGAATGCATACAGTGCATTCACAATGTGTTCAGACCCCCTTGACTTTTTCCACATTTTGTTACGTTACAGCCTTATTCTAAAGTGGATTGCATGTATGTTTTTCCTCATCAATCTACACCCAATTACCCATAATGCCAAAAGCGAAAACAGGTTTTTTAGAAATGTTTGCAAATGTATTAAAAAATTTAAAAAACAAAATACAGTACCAGTCAAAAGTTTGGACACAACTACTCATTCCAAGTGTTTTTTCTTATTTTTTTTTACTATGTTCTACGTTGTAGAATAATAGTGAAGACATCAAAACGATGAAATAAGCACAAAAAGTCAAGGGGTCTGAATACTTTCCAAAATGCACTGTATGTGGTCCCAATGTCTAAATAGTGACAGCAGGGCTAGTTCAAACTGCAGTAGGATGGTTCTCCTCACAGTGAGTGAATCAGACCATGCTTGGTGAATCTCTGGGAGCAGGACACAGAAGAGCTGAATAGATCATGTGAGCGAGAAGAATTCATAAAATAAATCATCACAGCAAAGGATTGTAATTTGTGAGCTAGAAAATGTACGTCCTGCCAGTCTGAGGCAGGTTCTGCAATCATCTTACTTCTACTATTGACGGGATAATGTGGCATTTTGTTATTTGTCAGTATAAATGAAATTAGTGGTTCCTGCCTTGATGACTGTATTAGCTTTAGATTACTTGTCCTATAGATGTTTGTAGTCTTAAATTATTACTTGGAATAAACTGATAGCTTGTCCTGTAATGACATGCGACTGTAGCCCTAGTGATACATCTATCTGCTTCTGCTAGCTAGCAATTGTTGGCAATGACACAGGTCAAACGTTTTCTGTAAATCTTCACAAGGTTTTCACACACTGTTCCTGGTATTTTGGCCCATTCCTCCATGCAGATCTCCTCTAGAGCAGTGATGTTTTGGGGCTGTCGCTGGGCAACACGGACTTTCAACTCCCTCCAAAGATTTTCTATGGGGTTGAGATCTGGAGACTGGCTAGGCCACTCCAGGACACTTGAAATGCTTCTTACGAAGCCACTCCTTCGTTGCCCGGGTGGTGTGTTTGGATAATTGTAATGCTGAAAGACCCAGCCACGTTTCATCTTCAATGCCCTTGCGTGATGGAAGGAGGTTTTCACTCAAAATCTCACGATACATGGCCCCATTCATTCTTTCCTTTCCACGGATCAGTCGTCCTGGTCACTTTGCAGAAAAACAGCCCCAAAGCATGATGTTTCCACCCCCATGCTTCACAGTAGGTATGGTGTTCTTTGGATGCAACTCAGCATTCTTTGTCCTCCAAACACGACGAGTTGATTTTTACCAAAAAAGTTCTATTTTGGTTTCATCTGACCATATGACATTCTCCCAATCCTCTTCTGGATCATCCAAATGCACTCTAGCAAACTTCAGACGGGCCTGGACACGTCTGGCACTGCAGGATTTGAGTCCCTGGCGGCGTAGTGTGTTACTGATGGCAGGCTTTGTTACTTTGGTCCCCAGCTCTCTGCAGGTGCATTCACTATGTCCCCCCGTGTGGTTCTGGGATTTTTGCTCACCGTTCTTGTGATCATTTTGACCCCACGGGGTGAGATCTTGCGTGGATCCCCAGATCGAGGGAGATTATCAGTGGTCTTGTATGTCTTCCATTTCCTAATAATTGCTCCCACAGTTGATTTCTTCAAACCAAGCTGCTTACCTATTGCAGATTCAGTCTTCCCAGCCTGGTGCAGGTCTACAGTTTTGTTTCTGGTGTCCTTTGACAGCTCTTTGGTCTTGGCCATAGTGGAGTTTGGAGTGTGACTGTTTGAGGTTGTGGACAGGTGTCTTTTATACTGATAACAAGTTCAAACAGGTGCCATTAATACAGGTAACGAGTGGAGGACAGAGGAGCCTCTTAAAGAAGAAGTTACAGGTCTGTGTGAGCCAGAATTCTTGCTTGCTTGTAGGTGACCAAATACTTATTTTCCAACATAATTTGCAAATAAATTAATAAAAAATCCTACAATGTGATTTTCTGGAATTTTACAGGCCTCTCTCATCTTTTTAAGTGGGAGAACTTGTACAATTGGTGGCTGACTAAATACTTTTTTCCCCCCACTGTAAGAGATAGCAGAACATAATCAAACCAGACTCAGAGCTGGATAGGTAAGAGATAGCAGGAACATAATCAAACCAGACTCAGAGCTGGATAGGTAAGAGATAGCAGGAACATAATCAAACCAGACTCAGAGCTGGATAGAATAAGAGATAGCAGGAACATAATCAAACCAGACTCAGAGCTGGATAGTTAAGAGATAGCAGGAACATAATCAAACCAGACTCAGAGCTGGATAGGTAAGAGATAGCAGGAACATAATCAAACCAGACTCAGCGCTGGATAGGTAAGAGATAGCAGAAACATAATCAAACCAGACTCAGAGCTGGATAGGTAAGAGATAGCAGGAACATAATCAAACCAGACTCAGCGCTGGATAGGTAAGAGATAGCAGGAACATAATCAAACCAGACCCAGAGCTGTATAGGTAAGAGATAGCAGGAACATAATCAAACCAGACTCAGAGCTGGATAGGTAAGAGATAGCAGGAACATAATCAAACCAGACTCAGCGCTGGATAGAAGAAGTGTTCTTCCTTATCAGTCCCTCAACAGCTCTCTGACTGAGCTCCACCCTCACTGGGTCTTCAGAGGAGAGGAAGGCTGAGGAGGGATGGAAGGATGAATGGATCACACAGGACACCAGATAAGACCCCTCCCCAGTTCTTTGGGAGAGCTGTTGAGGGACTGGTTAGGAAGAACACTTCTACAGCCAGAGAGGTGTTGAGGGACTGGTTAGGAAGAACACTTCTACAGCCAGAGAGCTGTTGAGGAACTGGTTAGGAAGAACACTTCTACAGCCAGAGGGTGTTGAGGGACTGGTTAGGAAGAACACTTCTGCAGCCAGAGAGCTGTTGAGGGACTGGTTAGGGAAGAACACTTCTACAGAGAGAGCTGTAGAAGTGTTCTGGTTAGGAAGAACACTTCTACAGCCAGAGAGCTCTTGAGGGACTGGTTAGGAAGAACACTTCTACAGTCAGAGAGCTGTTGAGGGACTGGTTAGGAAGAACACTTCTACAGCCAGAGAGGGGTCTTATCTGGTGTCCTGTATAATTATAATCCCTCTAATTTTCCTCTCTCTCTCTCTCTCTTTTGGAGGACCTGAGCCTGATGACTCCTTGCTGTCCCCAGTCCACCTGGTCGTGCTGTCGCTCCAGTTTCAACTCTTCTGCCTGCGGCTATAGAACCCCTGACCTGTTCACCAGACGTGATCCTTTGTCCCGGACCTGCTGATTTCAACCCTCTCTCTACCGCACCTGCTGTTTTGACCTCAGAATGCTCAGCTATGAAAAGCCAACTCCTGAGGTACTGACCTGTTGCACCCTCTACAACCACTGTGATTATTATTTGACCCTGCTGGTCATCTATGAACGTTTGAACAACTTGAAGAAGGATCTGGCCTTAATGGCCATGTACTCTTATCTCCACCCGACACAGCCAGAAGAGGACTGGCCACCCCTCAGAGCCTGGTTCCTCTCTAGGTTTCTTCCTAGGTGTCTGCCTTTCTAGGGAGTTTTTTCCTAGCCACCGTGCTTCTACATCTGCATTGCTTGATGTTTGGGGTTTTAGGCTGGGTTTCTGTATAGCACTTTGTGACATCTACTGATATAAAAAGGGCTTTATAAATACATTTGATATGAGAATGCAGATGCTTTGTGTTTTATATAATATGACAAAATGTATTTATTTCTGTGTTGCAGGGGCAGTCAAGAAATGGAACAGCAAGGCCACAGAACATGGTGTTGAATTCTAACTTGAAATGACCTTATTCGTGTTAACATATTAGTACTGGAGGTATGGAAATCTACTGAGTGAGATGTAGAAAAGTGTAGATTCTGCCAGAACATGTTATTGTTAAATCTCATGTATCCTCTGGAGAGAGAAGGGCCACGGTCTGGTTTCAGTGGACAGATAAGGTAGGACAGCCGTGAGTTGGGGAGGAGGGAGGAATTTGGGCCGAGGTCAGGTCACATGAAGTGAGAAAGAACAGTCACCACTAAAGTCCTGTCTAGCAGCAGAGATGGATTGGCTGTCTAGAGGTGGTATATGTGTTTGTGTGTTTTTTTTACATTTTAGTCATTTAGCAGACACTCTTATCCAGAGTGACTTACAGTTAGTGAGTGCATAAAATGTTTCATACTGGCCCCCCATGGGAAACGAACCCACAACCCTGGCGTTGCAAGCGCCATGCTCTACCAACTGAGCTACGGTCTTTTCAGCTATTTGACCCAGTGGGTGAATAAACTTGGTTTGAGTGTTTTACTCTGTCCGTCAGAACCTAACAATGGCATACGCAGAGCTGTGGGAGACCACCTCAAGCATGCCCCTGGTAAAGCCCAGGGTGGTGTTTACCACGATACCACGCCTTCAGCAGGCTTGAAAGGTGGGATTCATCTGTTTTTTATCCATTCGTTTGTTTCAGTAGTTGAATCCTATTGTTGATTTCAACATTTTTCATTTTCAACAAAAATGTCCTGAATTTCGTTGAAAACTGATACTGAAGTTACATACTATTTTGACCAAGATATGTGTTGATTTTGCACCATATTGGTCTGTCATTGGGTTAATTTGTTTTGCAATATGATCAATTCAAATCAAGCTTTATTTATACAGCACATTTCAGACATTGATGCGACACAATGCGCTTCACAGGAAATAACTAATAAAAACAATGAAAATAAAAACTGAAATATTTACACAACAATGGCAAGGATAAAAAAACTAAAGAATAACAATAAAAATTGAAATACTGAAGGACATTCTAAGGAAACAAAAAATCAGTTAATCACATAAATTATTATGATTACTAAGTGTTACACACCCCTTTGGAAATATGTATTGGCAATAATTCATTTCCAATAGGGGGCATGGAATAATTAAAAATGTATATTTTGTCAGGCTGGATGTTTGAAATATGAGTAGGTGATTTGAGTCATGCTTCTTCAGTAGTGGAATAAAGACAATTAGCACTTGAATGTTGTAAAGAAATACTGGAGTGATTTAAGATTGTTAATAAAACGGTTCATAGACGCATGTGTTATCCTGCGTCAATGTTTATAGGCTGCAAGTACGTTGAAATGAAGTTGTTTTCAAGTCGTTGAAACAACGACCTAAAAAAATACATATTTTTAACTTTAACTTTCAACCAAACCAAACGTAGATTGGACCTCGAGCATAGTCTTCTTTTCAACGTCTTTTCAACTATATTTTGCAAGGTGGGATACTGCCCGAATGTCAAAACACCGTTTTAACGTGTCCAAATCAATAACCAATTTGCAGAAACAGTTTGTGATAAATGGAAAACCTAAACATAAAATGTACTATCGACACAAACATGTTCCACAATAGTAATCATAATACTTGTATTTATTTAAACAACCACCTTATTAACTGCACAAGCACCAAAAACACTGTTGTTTTGACAAGTGGCAATAAATCACTAATATCGATTAGGGGGGGAAATCAGGTTGTACGTGCTGTTGAAACTAACACAACAAAAAAATACACATAGAAACGGGCGATATCTTTTACTTCACTGGTTAGAGGACAACCTGCAGAAGACAGTCAGCTACATTTTGGAGTGATGCATTTAAATTTAGCGGTCCCCAAAACGAAGAGAAACGCAACACGTATTTGTCATCACTCATATCGATATCATGTTGAAATCAATTGCGCGCGAGGGGGAGATGAGGTTGCACGTCCTGTTAAAACTAACAGCTCAAAAACCACACGGAATCTGGGAATAATGTGTACATCACTGGTCAGAGGACAATTTGTAGAAAACAGCTAGCTACATTTAGAAGTGTTGCATTTTGATTCAAGTGGGTCGCCAACGTGGTAAGTGTAACACAACTCATTTCAGAGCCTGGATTTCCCCCCTGATGAGGCTAATATCCATATCACGCTGAAATCAATAGAACAGGGGGAAAACGGTTGGGGCGGTGCACAATTGGCCCAGCGTCGTCCAGGGTAGGGGAGGGAATGGCCAGCAGGGATGTAGCTCAGTTGGTAGAGCATGGGTTGTGGGTTCGATTCCCACGGGGGGCCAGTATGAAAAATTAAAGAATTATGTATGCACTCACTAACTGTAAGTTGCTCTGGATAAGAGCGTCTGCTAAATGACTAAAAATGTAAAATGTAAATGGTTCTACGTTGTGAAATTCATTAAAATACTCATACAACAATGTTAAAACATTGTGACATTATTTAATTGATATCATGAAACAACTCCTTCATGTATGTACTTTCTGATGTTTAATCAGAGTTATTTTACCAGCGTATCTCTTGCCACATTGATCACAGCTATAAGGTTTCTCTCTAGTGTGTGTTCTCAAATGTACCATCAGGTTGCTTGATGCACTAAAACTCTTCCCACATTGATCACAGCTATAAGGTTTCTCTCTCCAGTGTGCGTTCTCAAATGTACCATCAGGCTGCTTGATCGACTAAAACTCTTCCCACATTGATCACAGCTATAAGGCTTCTCTCCAGTGTGTGTTCTCAAATGTGCCATCAGGTTGCTTGAATCACTAAAACTCTTCCCACATTGATCACAGCTATAAGATTTCTCTCCAGTGTGCGTTCTCAAATGTACCTTCAGGCTGCTTGAATCACTAAAACTCTTCCCACATTGATCACAGCTATAAGGTTTCTCTCTAGTGTGTGTTCTCAAATGTACCATCAGGTTGCTTGATCGACTAAAACGCTTCCCACATTGATCACAGCTATAAGGTTTCTCTCCTGTGTGTGTTCTCTGATGTTCTATCAGGCAGCTTGATTGAGTAAAACTCTTCCCGCATTGATCACAGCTATAAGGTTTCTCTCCTGTGTGTGTTCTCTGGTGACTAGTCAGATGGCTAGATGTAGTAAAACTTTTCCCGCATTGATTACAGCTATAAGGTTTCTCTCCTGTATGGATTCTCATATGTCTTTTAAGGTCTGCTGAAGAGTTGAATATCTTCCCACAGTCAGAGCAGCAGTGAGATTTCTTCCCTGTGGGTTTCCGCTGGTGTTTCTTGAGGTGTTCTGATCTGGAGGGACTCTTCTCTGCCTCCTCAGCTTCATGATGTTGTTGAGGCTCCCCAGAGGATCCACGATAGTCACGTCTCTCTTCTGTGTGAACGACAAAGTCAGACAGATGGTTAAAGGCCCACAACAGCAGAAATACTGTTTATTTGAGATAAAAGGTGATGCCCAGAGCGTACCCATGAAGCTGTACAACAATTGACATCTGTTAAATTATTTGACAATTGTCTTAAGACAGTCAAGGGAGCAATAATAGTAATATTTTGTCTTGTTTTCACATTAGTAGTAACATCGATGATTGTAGGCTAGAAATATTAATACGCACAAAACATATCAACAAAATCATCCACTGTGAAAGTTGATACTTGCAGGCCCTTCGTAGGCTATGAGCAGCACTTCGTTAAATTGATCAAATCAGTTATTGTTTTCTTGATCAAACCGTGAGCAACACCTGTCAAACTAATTTCTCTCAAAACACAGGGATGTCGATTCCCACGGGACTAGTATTACCAGAGGACCTTGGAGTTCGCCAAAAAACAGTAGGTTATTCTGGCTTGAATTGTTACTCTCCTGCCATGTAAAAATGACTGCCATGGCAGATTCAGACGGGACTAAAATTACAGATGTGGTGTTTTGTGCTTGTGCATATAATTACATTCAGAACCGCGGACAGCGACAGTATCCAAAGCGGGAGAAAGTACATTTGTTATAAAATAATATTAGATTTATTAGTGTTGCATCATTTTTTTGTACATAATATAACCATATAAAATTTATGTATCACATGTCTTAGAGCGATGGACTGTGCCATCACCGTGGCCTCCACAAAGTCTTGTGCACCAGCTGTTCCGGACGACTGTATGATCACTCTCTCCTTAGCCGATGTGAGTAAGACCTTTAACCCCTGTAAATCTAAGCCGTTGGGGGAGGTGGAGGGGGGCTAAACTGACATATGGAATTGTTTTAAGATGGTCGTACTATGGATTACTTCAATTACTTAGATTGAAGCAAATTTGCGTCAATTGACTCCAAGGGGTTAAACAGGTTAATCTTCACAGACAGATTACCAGGACGCGTACTCAGAGCATGCACTGACCAGCTGGCAAGAGTCTTCACTGACATTTTAAAACGTCTCCCTGACCGCGTCTGTAATACCTACATGTTTCAAGCAGAGGCATTAATATGGAGTTGTTCCCCCCTTTTCTGCTATAACAACCTCAACTCTTCTAGGAATGCTTTCCACTAGATGTTGGAACATTGCTGCGGGGACTTGCTTCCATTCAGCCACAAGAGCTTTAGTGAGGTCGGGCACTGACGTTGGGCGATTAGGCCTGGCTCGCAGTCGACCTTCCAATTCATCCCAAAGGTGTTCGATGGGGTTGAGGTCAGGGCTCTGTGCAGGCAAGTCAAGTTCTTCCACACCGATCTCGACAAACCATTTCTGTTTGGACTTTTGCTTTACGCATGAGCAGGGGCATTGTCATGCTGAAACAGGAAAGGGCCTTCCCAAGCTGTTGCCACAAAGTTGGAAGCACAGAATCGTCTAGAATGTCACTGTATGCTGTAGCGTTAAGATTTCCCTTCACTGGAACTAAGGGGACCGAACCATGAATAACAGCCCCAGGCCATTATTCCTCCTCCACCAAACATTACAGTTGGCACTATGCATTGGGGCAAGTAGTGTTCTCCGGGCGTCCGCTAAACCCAGATTCGTCCGTCGGAATGATCGCTCAAGAGAACGCCTTTCTACTGCTCCAGAGTCCAATGGCAGCGAGCTTTACACCACTCCAGCCGACACTTGGCATTAAGCATGGTGATCTGGGCCTTGTGTGCGGCTGCTCGGCCATGGAAACCCATTTCATGAAGCTCCCGACTAACAGTTATTCTGCTGACGTTGCTTCCAGAGGCAGTTTGGAACGCGCTTCCAGCACTTCGGCGGACCCGTTCTGCTTAGAGCTTGTGTGGCCTACCACTTCGCGCTTCAGCCGTTGTTGCTCCTAGCATCTCTGTCGACAAAACAGCCTATCGACCAAACAATCGACCAGTCGACTAGGTCAGCCCTAATAAAAATGAAAATACATTTGCAGAATATTATACAATGACTTATCAACAGCTCCAACAATTTCACCCCCCCACAGGAAAGCCTCACTGGCAGATATAGAAAGACCCATAAACTGTATAGCCATTGATTCTTTAAGAATATAACTTTTAAATGCCTCAAATGTTTCAACTGTCTTACCCCATTAGAAACCAAAACATGAGCTCATATAACGCCACTGTTTGTAAACAAACACTGTATTGCCTCAATTTGGTTAAAACGGTGATTTTGACCTTATGGATGGCCAGTCCTTGTATTCATAGTGTAGTGAATTCCAGCGGTAGCCCTGAGCTGGACTCAAACCTGGGTCCAGAGACTGTCAAGCCTTATAACTGTTATACCAAGATGTCTGAACTTCTTGATGAGGTCGCTAGGTTTTGGGTTAAGGTTGCTACAATAGCTTTCTCTATGAATTTGAGAGTGGTTACATTTCTCCAGCCCCCATCCCTCCGCTGTTTACAAAACCAAGTCTAAGGGCAGCCATTTTGTTGCTGTTTAAATCCTAGGTTGTCCTTTTAAAAAAGCCACATCAGTCAATCAACCAATCTGCAGTTCAAACAATAACAAAGCTGTCATTCCACCACTGTTTTGGTAATAAGATGATGATGGGGCTGGAGAAATGTAACTACTCTCAAATTCATAGACAGACCTATGGATGCAAGGACTGACCATCCATGATATCACCATTATAGTTTTAACCATGTTGAGGCGATACAGTGTTGGTTTACATTTACATTGTTTCTAAACATTGGAGTAAAAGCTTACTTTAGGTTCTGATGGGGTACGACAGTTGAACTAAGCTCATGAGGCATGTGTTATATTCTTCAAAAATCAATGGCTATATATAAATAATTTAAAAGTCCAAATATGGATGTAGCAACTGCAGATTTCCACTTTAACACCACACATCAGCTCAACAACTGCAGAGTTTGTGCCTCTGTTTTTAAGACAGTACTTACTAGTGTTAATCAGGGCCCGGTTTCTCAAAACCATCTTACTGCTAAGTTCATCATTAGAACCATTGGATGCCTTAAGGTGCCTTTGGGAAACCGGAACCAGATATCCAGTTTCCTCCTCTTCTTCCTCCTCCTTTTCGATGTGACAGTCATCTCCTCCTCCTCCTCTTTCACTCCAAACACGGAGCCTCCTCTTCTTTCACTGTAACATCCTCCTCCTCTTTCCTCTGAACGCGTCTTCCTCTTCTTTCACTGTAACGTCTTTCTCTTCTTCTTTCTACGGTAACAGCCTCACCCTCTACTTGTTTTTGTATTGCGCAACATCCTCCTCTTCCTCCTCCTCTTTCACTAGAGCTTCTTTCTCCGTCCAGCAGACCTCCTCTTCTTTAGCAGGAGGAGAGTAGCTTAAGTGAGCTCATGGTCGGGGATGTTAGCTAGCTAGGCTAGTGCTAACTTAACCAGCCAGCTAGCTGACCAATAACAACAACATCGTAAATATTAAATTAAATGGGATAACTAACTAGACGACAGAAGTGGGTTTAAAACACAGTGGCTAATATACACGAAAGCGTCTAAAGAGCTTTATTGGTTCGGCTATTTTGTCTAGCAAGCTACCGAGGTGTCTGACTAACTGTTGCTGCTGTTGAAAGAAGCGTCCCGTCCACTAGATTATACGTCACACTAGCAGCATAGCCTTAAAGTCCCACATCGCCATCTGCTGACTGGAGTGGGTAACGCAGTTAGGAGGAGCTCAGTCAGAGTGACCATCGGGTTCTTGGTCACCTCCCCTGACCAAGGCCCTTCTTCCCGATTGCTCAGTTTGGCTGAGGCTGCCAGCTCTAGGAAGAATCTTGGTGGTTCCAAACTTCTTCCATTTAAGAATGATGGAGGCCACTCTGTTCTTGGGGACCTTCAATGCTGCAGACATTTTTTGGTAACCTTCCCCAGATCTGTGCCTTGACACAATCCTGTCTCGGAGCTCTACGGACAATTCCTTTGACCTCATGGCTTGGTTTTCGCTCTGACATGCACTGTCAACTGTGGGATGTTATATAGACAGGATGTGTGCCTTTCCAAATCATGTCAAATCAATGGAATTTACCACAGGTGGACTCCAATCAAGTTGTTGAAACATCTCAAGGATGATCAATGGAAGCAGGATGCACCTGAGCTCAATTTCGAGTGTCATAGAAAAGGTCTGAATACTTATGTAAATAAGGTATCTCTGTTTTTTTTTTAATTTGCAAAACCTTCTAACAACATGTTTTTGCTTTGTCATTATGGGATGTTGTGTTTAGATTTATCAGAATAAACAAATCAAAAATGCGTTTTAGAATAAGGCTGTAACAAAATGTGGAAAAAGTCAAGGGGTCTGAATACTTTCCGAATGCACTGTATTATTGTCAGCCTATAACATGACATTATCTATTATTATAGAGCTCTGATCAGCCTATAAACATGACATTATCTATTATTATAGAGCTCTGATCAGCCTATAAACATGACATTATCTATTATTATAGAGCTCTGATCAGCCTATAAACATGACATGATCTATTATTATAGAGCTCTGATCAGCCTATAAACATGACATTATCTATTATTATAGAGCTCTGATCAGCCTATAAACATGACATGATCTATTATTATAGAGCTCTGATCAGCCTATAAACATGACATGATCTATTATTATAGAGCTCTGATCAGCCTATAAACATGACATTATCTATTATTATAGAGCTCTGATCAGCCTAAAACATGACATTATCTATTATTATAGAGCTCTGCTCAGCCTAAAAACATGACATGATCTATTATTAAAGAGCTTTGATCAGCCTAAAACATGACATTATCTATTATTATGAGCTCTGATCAGACTAAAACATGACATTATCTATTATTATAGAGCTCTGATCAGCCTATAAACATGACATTATCTATTATTATAGAGCTCTGATCAGCCTATAAACATGACATGATCTATTATTATAGAGCTCTGATCAGCCTATAAACATGACATGATCTATTATTATAGAGCTCTGATCAGCCTATAAACATGACATGATCTATTATTATAGAGCTCTGATCAGCCTATAAACATGACATTATCTATTATTATAGAGCTCTGATCAGCCTATAAACATGACATGATCTATTATTATAGAGCTCTGATCAGCCTATAAACATGACATGATCTATTATTATAGAGCTCTGATCAGCCTATAAACATGACATTATCTATTATTATAGAGCTCTGATCAGCCTATAAACATGACATTATCTATTATTATAGAGCTCTGATCAGCCTAAAACATGACATTATCTATTATTATAGAGCTCTGCTCAGCCTAAAAACATGACATGATCTATTATAAAGAGCTTTGATCAGCCTAAAACATGACATTATCTATTATTATGAGCTCTGATCAGACTAAAACATGACATTATCTATTATTTAGAGCTCTGATCAGCTATAAACATGACATTATCTATTATTATAGAGCTCTGATCAGCCTATAAACATGACATTATCTATTATTATAGAGCTCTGATCAGCCTATAAACATGACATTATCTATTATTTTAGAGCTCTGATCAGCCTATAAACATGACATTATCTATTATTATAGAGCTCTGATCAGCCTAAAACATGACATTATCTATTATTATAGAGCTCTGCTCAGCCTAAAAACATGACATGATCTATTATTAAAGAGCTTTGATCAGCCTAAAACATGACATTATCTATTATTATAGAGCTCTGATCAGACTAAAACATGACATTATCTATTATTATAGAGCTCTGATCAGCCTATAAACATGACATTATCTATTATTATAGAGCTCTGATCAGCCTATAAACATGACATTATCTATTATTATAGAGCTCTGATCAGCCTATAAACATGACATGATCTATTATAGAGCTCTGATCAGCCTATAAACATGACATGATCTATTATTATAGAGCTCTGAAGTCAGCCTATAAACATGACATGATCTATTATTATAGAGCTCTGATCAGCCTATAAACATGACATTATCTATTATTATAGAGCTCTGATCAGCCTATAAACATGACATGATCTATTATTATAGAGCTCTGATCAGCCTATAAACATGACATTATCTATTATTATAGAGCTCTGATCAGCCTATAAACATGACATTATCTATTATTATAGAGCTCTGATCAGCCTAAAACATGACATTATCTATTATTATAGAGCTCTGCTCAGCCTAAAAACATGACATTATCTATTATTAAAGAGCTTTGATCAGCCTAAAACATGACATTATCTATTATTATAGAGCTCTGATCAGCCTATAAACATGACATGATCTATTATTATAGAGCTCTGATCAGCCTATAAACATGACATGATCTATTATTATAGAGCTCTGATCAGCCTATAAACATGACATTATCTATTATTAGAGCTCTGATCAGCCTATAAACATGACATGATCTATTATTATAGAGCTCTGATCAGCCTATAAACATGACATTATCTATTATTATAGAGCTCTGATCAGCCTATAAACATGACATTATCTATTATTATAGAGCTCTGATCAGCCTAAAACATGACATTATCTATTATTATAGAGCTCTGCTCAGCCTAAAAACATGACATTATCTATTATTAAAGAGCTTTGATCAGCCTAAAACATGACATTATCTATTATTATAGAGCTCTGATCAGACTAAAACATGACATTATCTATTATTATAGAGCTCTGCTCAGCCTATAAACATGACATTATCTATTATTATAGAGCTCTGATCAGCCTATAAACATGACATTATCTATTATTAAAGATCTCTGATCAGCCTAAAACATGACATTATCTATTATTATAGAGCTCTGCTCAGCCTATAAACATGACATTATCTATTATTATAGAGCTCTGCTCAGCCTATAAACATGATCTATTATTATAGAGCTCTGATCAGCCTATAAACATGACATTATCTATTATTATAGAGCTCTGATCAGCCTAAAACATGACATTATCTATTATTATAGAGCTCTGATCAGCCTAAAACATGACATTATCTATTATTATAGAGCTCTGATCAGCCTATAAACATGACATTATCTATTATTATAGAGCTCTGATCAGCCTAAAACATGACATTCCATGAGAGCAAGATTAGATTTAAAGCTCTACATCATCTCAAGTTTATTTTGTATTATTTTGTGAAGACTGACCTCAGGTATATTGTGGGATATAGTCTGGATTAAACCTCATAGGAAGACGGTTTTATCATGTTCTCAACTGGCTTACCTGGTTAAATAAAGGTGAAATAAATAAATAAAATAAAAAATGTGGAGGTTTCATTCAGGTCGCTGTTTAGCTAAATTATATGTCTGTCTTTGGCAGGAGAGAGACCAGACTCTCACTCTGACAGCGGGAAGAGTCCTTCCGGGGAACCAGACCCAGAGACGGCCAAACCAGAGAGACGACATCAGTGCTCCCACTGTGAAAAGAGTTTTACTCATTTAGGGAGTCTGAAAATGCACGAGAGAATACATACAGGAGAAAGGCCTTACCACTGCTCCCACTGTGGAAATAGTATTACTCAGTTAGGGGCCCTGGTTGGGCATGAGAGAACACACACAGGAGAGAAGCCTTATCACTGTTCCCACTGTGGAAAGAGTTTTACTCATTTAGGGAGTCTGAAAATGCACGAGAGAATACATACAGGAGAAAAGCCTTACCACTGCTCCCACTGTGGAAAGAGTTTTACTCAGTTAGGGGCCCTGGTTGGGCATGAGAGAACACACAGGAGAGAAGCCTTATCACTGTTCCCACTGTGGAAAGTGTTTTATGTGGTATGGGAGCCTGAATGAGCATGAGAGGACACACACAGGAGAAAAGCCCTACCAATGTTCCCAGTGTGAAAAGAGTTTTTACCCATCAAGGGAGCCTGAAAGTGCATGAAAGAATACACACAGGAGAAAAGCCCTACCAATGTTCCCAGTGTGAAAAGAGTTTTACCCGATCATGGGGCCTGAAAAAGCATGAGAGAACACACACAGGAGAAAAGCCCTACCAACATACTAAAACAAAGGAGGAGAAGACATACCACTGCTCTCATTGTGGAAAGACATTTTCCCAGTCAGAGGACCTGAAATCCCATGAGAGAATAGAGAGGCTGTGTTCTGACTTGTGTTTTTGATAAAAAATGCTAGCTAGTTTCGTCAACAACAACAACAGCTAGTCAGCCACTTTGGTAGCTTGCTAGACAACATAGCCGAAACATTATAGCTGTTGGGATTATTTCGGTGTATATTAGTCACTGTGTTTAAGAAAATATATGTTGTATAGATAGCTACCCCCATTTATTTCATATGTAAGTTACTAATCAGCTGGCTGAATAGCTAGAATAGCCTAACACTAGGCTAGTAGCTCATCTTAACTAGCTAACATCCTCCTATCTGGCTAAGTAACACTAGGCTAATGCTAACAAGCTAGCTAACATCCTCCTATCTGGCTAAGTAACACTAGGCTAATGCTAACAAGCTAGCTAACATCCTCCTATCTGGCTAAGTAACACTAGTCTAATGCTAACTAGCTAGCGAACATCCTCCTATCTGGCTAAGTAACACTAGGCTAATGCTAACTAGCTAGCTAACATCCCCCGACCTGAGCTCACTAAGCTTCTCCCCTCCTGCTAAAGAAGAGGAGGTCTGCTGGATGGAGAAAGAGGGTCTGTGGCTGAACATTGTTGTGAAAGAGGAGAAGGAAGAGGAGGATGTCACAGTGAAAGAAGAAGAAGAAGAGAGGGAAAGAGGAGGATGCCAGTTCTTGGAGTGAAGGAGGAGGGAGAGATAACTGTCATGTTGGAAGAGGAGAAGGAAACAGTACTTACTTGAGGGAGTGTGCAATTGGCATGCTGACTGCAGGAATGTCCACCAGAGAGGCTGTTGCCAGAGAATTTAATGTCAATTTCTCGACCATAAGCCGATCCCACAGACCACGTGTAACCACACCAGCCCAGGACATCCACATCCGGCTTGTTCACTTAAGGGATCGTCTGAGATCAGCCGCCCGAACAGCTGATGAAACTGAGGAGTATTTCTGTCTGTAATAAAGTCCTTTTGTGTGGAAAAAACTCATTCTGATTGGCTGGACCTGGCTCCCCAGTGGGTGGACCTATGCCCTCCCAGGCCCACCGCATAGCTGCACCCCTCCCCAGTCATGTGAAATCCATAGATTAGGGCCTTATCCATTTATTTCAATTGACTGATTTCCTTATATATATATTAACTGTAACTCAGTAAAATCTTTGAAATTGTTGCATGTTGCATTTATATTTTTTTCAGTGTACTTTTTTATGAGAAAATGTGCAAGAATTGAAGGTGCCAACAAATGTTATAGTCATCATAAGAGTATTTTGCTGTCATAATACAAACAAATCTGCTCCTCCTCGATTAACTTCACTATTTTCAGCTTCTGCCCACCATTTAATAACACAACCACACCACAGATAGAACAATGAGCCAGATATTTCACCTGATGTATAAATGTTAAGCATCCGGTTGACGTTTCCACTCACTACCAAATATGGTGATGAGAGGAAGCCCAGTGGCGGGAGAAGATGGAGAGTCGAGTGAGACATTCTGCACATTTTCTCCTCGATTAAACATTTAATCTCAATACAGTTTGATGTTTCCAAAACTTGAATCTATAATAAACACAGTGGTCTAGGTTTTGTAGACTTTACCCGTTGCCACTGTAAAAAAAATAAAAAATAATAATAAAGGCGAATTGCCTGCCGTTCTGTACTTTTTTGGACTCTGATCTGGATTATTGACCTCTGCCTGCCCTAACACTGCCTGCCGTTCTGTACTTTTTGGACTCTGATCTGGATTATTGACCTCTGCCTGCCCTGAGACTGCCTGCCGTTCTGTACTTTTTGGACTCTGATCTGGATTACTGATCTCTGCCTGCCCTTGACCTGTTGTTTACCTGCCCCCTGATTTCGTAATAACCTTTTGTTACTTCGACAATGTCAACATCTGGGTCTTCTCCTGAAACCTGATACAGTGAATGGGAGTATATTTAGGTGGTTTAAATTATTAACTTTCCTGCTAACCTTCTAAAAGTTGACGGTGCCAAAATCTTGCCAATGCATTCATTATTCTACGAACTATGACTGAGTGTGGGAGACATGTTTTCCATAATGTACAGTACCAGTCAAAAGTTTGGACACCTATTCATTCAAGGGTTTTTTCTTTATTTTTACTATTTTATTTACATTGTAGAATAATAGTGAAGATGTCAAAACTATGAAATAACACATATGGAATCATGTTGTAACCAAAAAAGTGTTAAACGAAGTCGGGGAGAAGGGCCTTGGTCAGGGAGGACACCAAGAAAACAATGGTCACTCTGACAGAGTTCCTCTGTGGAGATGGGAGAACCTTCCAGAAGGACAACCATCTCTGCAGTACTCCACCAATCAGGCCTTTATGGTAGGGTGGCCAGACGGAAGCCAATCCTCAGTAAAAAGGCACATGACAGCCCACCTTGGAGTTTGCCAAATGGCACCTAAAGGACTCTCAGACCATGAGAAACAAGATTATCTGGGCTGATGAAACCAAGATTGAACTCTTTGGCCTGAATGTGAAATGTCACTTCTGGGGAAACCAGGCACCATCCCTACAGTGATGCATGGTGGTGGCAGCATCATGCTGTGGGGATATTTTTCAGCGACAGGGACCGGGAGACTAGTCAGGATCGAAGGAAAGATGAACGGAGCAAAGTACAGAGAGATCCTTGATGAAAACCTGCTCCAGAGCACTCAGGACCTCAGACTGGGGCGAAGGTTCACCTTCCAACAGGACAACGACCCTAAGCACACAGCCAAGACAACGCAGGAGCGGCTTCGGGACAAGTCTCTGAATGTCCTTGAGTAGCCCAGCCAGAGTCCGGACTTGAATCCGATCAAACATCTCTTGAGAGACCTGAAAATAGCTGTGCAGTGACGCTCCCCATCCAACCTGACAGAGCTTGAGAGGATCTGCAGAGAAGAATGGGAGAAACTCCCCAAATACAGGTGTGCCAAGCATGTAGCTTCATACCCAAGAAGACTTGAGGCTGTAATCGCTGCCAAAGGTGCTTCAACAAAGTACTGAGTAAAGGGGTCTGAATGCTTATGTACATTTCATATTTCAGTTTGTATTTGTTATACATTTGCCAAAATTCTAAAAACCGTACCTCTCCCAGAATCCCATAGGCTCCTCTGGACCATACCTCTCCCAGAACCCATAGGCTCCTCTGGACCATACCTCTCGCAGAACCCCATAGGCTCCTCCTGGACCGTACCTCTCCCAGAACCCATAGGCTCCTCTGGACCGTACCTCTCCCAGAACCCATAAGCTCCTCTGGACCATACCTCTCCCGGAACCCCATAGGCTCCTCTGGACCGTACCTCTCCCAGAACCCATAGGCTCCTCTGGACCGTACCTCTCCCAGAACCCATAGGCTCCTCTGGACCATACCTCTCCCAGAACCCCATAGGCTCCTCTGGACCGTACCTCTCCCAGAACCCATAGGTTCCTCTGGACCGTATATATGAAGCGATGTATGTAGAAAAAGTTATTCAAGCAACCTTTTCAGCGAGCGGTTGATTGGACTGGCAGTGGGACGAAGTGCACACTGTTGTTCACCGGTTAGTCTATATTTCAGTCTACATGTTCAGATGAACTCCTGGCTAGCTCTTGCCGCTAGCTAGCTGTATCATTCATCCTACTTTACTATCAACTGGCCAGCTGCATCTATCATTCATCCTACTTCGCTATCAACTGGCCAGCTGCATCATTCATCCTACTTTACTATCAACTGGCCAGCTGTATCATTCATCCTACTTTACTATCCAGCTGCATCATTCATCCTACTTTACTATCAACTGGCTGGCTGCATCATTCATCCTACTTTACTATCAACTGGCCAGCTGTATCATTCATCTACTTTACTATCCAGCTGCATCATTCATCCTACTTTACAATCAACTGGCTGGCTGCATCATTCATCCTACTTTACTATCAACTGGCCAGCTGTATCTATCATTCATCCTACTTTACTGATCAACAGGCTAGCTGCATCTATCATTCATCCTACTTTACTATCAACTAGCCAGCTGTATCATTCATCCTTCTTTACTATCAACTGGCCAGCTGCATCTATCATTCATCCTACTTTACTATCAACTGGCTAGCTGTATCTATCATTCATCCTACTTTACTATCAACTGGCTAGCTGTATCTATCATTCATCCTACTTTACTATCAACTGGCTAGCTGTATCTATCATTCATCCTACTTTACTATCAACTGGCAAGCTGTATCTATCATTCATCCTACTTTACTATCAACTGGCCAGCTGCATCATTCATCCTACTTTACTATCAACTGGCCAGATGTATCTATTATTCATCCTACTTTACTATCAACTGGCTAGCTGCATCATTCATACTACTTTACTATCAACTGGCCAGCTGTATCTATCATTTATCCTACTTTACTATCAACTGGCCAGCTGCATCATTCATTCTACTTTACTATCAACTGGCCAGCTGCATCATTCATTCTACTTTACTATCAACTGGCCAGCTGCATCATTCATTCTACTTTACTATCAACTGGCCAGCTGCATCATTCATCCTACTTTACTATCAACTGGCTAGCTGTATCTATCATTCATCTACTACTATCAACTTTGGCTAGCTGTATCTATCATTCATCCTACTTTACTATCAACTGTGCTTTGTATCTATCATTCAATCTACTTTACTATTCTGGCTACGTTTCATCTATCATTCATCCTACTTTCACTATCAACTGGCAAGCTGTATCTATCATTCATCCTACTTTACTATCAACTGGCCAGCTGCATCATTCATCCTACTTTACTATCAACGGCCAGATGTATCTATTATTCATCCTACTTTACTATCAACTGGGGCTAGCTGACTTCATTCATACTACTTTACTATCACTTTGGCCAGCTGTAAATCTATCATGTCTACTTTACTATCAACTGGGCCAGCTGCATCATTCAATTCTACTTTACTATCAACTGGCCAGCTGTATTATTCATTCTACTTTACTATCAACTAGCCAGCTGCATCATTCATTCTACTTTACTATCAACTGGCCAGCTGCATCATTCATTCTACTTTACTATCAACTGGCTAGCTGCATCATTCATCCTACTTTACTATCAACTGGCCAGCTGCATCATTCATTCTATTTTTACTATCAACGCCATGGCTGCATATTCATTCTACTTTTACTATCAACTGGCCAGCTGCATCATTCATCATACTTTACTATCACTTTGGCCAGCTGCATCATTCATTTTACTTTACTATCCAACTGGCCAGCTGTATCTATCATTTCTTATCCTACTTTACTATCAACTGGCCAGCTGCATCATTCATCCTACTTTACTATCTTTAACTGGCCAGCTGTATATATCATTCATCCTACTTTACTATCAACTGGCCAAGCTGTATCATTCATCCTACTTCTTACTATCAACTGGCCAGCGTATCATTCATTCTACTTTACTATCAACTGGCCCAGCTGCATCATTCATTCTACTTTTACTATCAACTGGCCAGCTGCATCATTCATTATACTTTTTACTATCAACTGGCCAGCTGCATCATTCATTCTACTTTACTATCAACTGGCCAGCTGCATCATTCATCCTACTTTACTATCAACTGGCCAGCTGCATCATTCATCCTACTTTACTATCAACTGGCCAGCTGCATCAAGGGTCTTTAGATGCCAGGGGGGAGAAAAATATCTAATATCAGAGAGCTCTTACCCAACTCTGTGGAAACCCAAGGGGCCTCCAGAGTTATCCAAGCCTGAGACTGGGTTTGGTCATTTGTAAGTCTAAATTGAATTAATGATGATAGACACATTGCAGTTTCTGAATGACATCAACAGAGCCAAGCTCAAATTCAAGGTACAGTACAGAAGCTATAAGGATATGGATGGATCTCAATAGTCTGAACCCAAGGATATGGATGCATCTCAATAGTCTGAACCCAAGGTTATGGATGCATCTCAATAGTCTGAACCCGAGGTTATGGGGGCATCTCAATAGTCTGAACCCAAGGTTATGGATGCATCTCAATAGTCTGAACCCAAGGATATGGATGCATCTCAATAGTCTGAACCCAAGGTTATGGGTGCATCTCAATAGTCTGAACCCAAGGTTATGGGTGCATCTCAATAGTCTGAACACAAGGTTATGGATGCATCTCAATAGTCTGAACCCAAGGTTATGGATGCATCTCAATAGTCTGAACCCAAGGTTATGGATGGATCTCAATAGTCTGAACCCAAGGTTATGGGTGCATCTCAATAGTCTGAACCCAAGGATATGGATGCATCTCAATAGTCTGAACCCAAGGTTATGGATGCATCTCAATAGTCTGAACCCAAGGATATGGATGCATCTCAATAGTCTGAACCCAAGGTTATGGATGCATCTCAATAGTCTGAACCCAAGGTTATAGGATGCATCTCAATATTCTGAACCCAAGGATATGGATGCATCTCAATAGTCTGAACCCAAGGTTAAGGATGCATCTCAATATTCTGAACCCAAGGTTATGGGTGCATCTCAATAGTCTGAACCCAAGGTAGATAGGCCGTTGGATAGGTAAGAGATAGCAGGAACATAATCAAACCAGACTCAGAGCTGGATAGGTAAGAGATAGCAGGAACATAATCAAACCAGACTCAGAGCTGGATAGGTAAGAGATAGCAGGAACATAATCAAACCAGACTCAGAGCTGGATAGGTAAGAGATAGCAGGAACATAATCAAACCAGACTCAGCGCTGGATAGGTAAGAGATAGCAGGAACATAATCAAACCAGACTCAGAGCTGGATAGGTAAGAGATAGCAGGAACATAATCAAACCAGACTCAGCGCTGGATAGGTAAGAGATAGCAGGAACATAATCAAACCAGATTCAGAGCTTGATAGGTAAGAGATAGCAGGAACATAATCAAACCAGACTCAGAGCTGGATAGGTAAGAGATAGCAGGAACATAATCAAACCAGACTCAGAGCTGGATAGGTAAGAGATAGCAGGAACATAATCAAACCAGACTCAGAGCTGGATAGGTAAGAGATAGCAGGAACATAATCAAACCAGACTCAGAGCTGGATAGAATAAGTGTTCTTCCTAACCAGTCCCTCAACAGCTCTCTGACTGAGCTCCACCCTCACTGGGTCTTCAGAGGAGAGGAAGGCTGAGGAGGGATGGAAGGATGAATGGATCACACAGGACACCAGATAAGACCCCTCCCCAGTTCTTTAGCCAGAGAGCTGTTGAGGGACTGGTTAGGAAGAACACTTCTACAGCCAGAGAGGTGTTGAGGGACTGGTTAGGAAGAACACTTCTACAGCCAGAGAGTTGTTGAGGGACTGGTTAGGAAGAACACTTCTACAGCCAGAGAGGTGTTGAGGGACTGGTTAGGAAGAACACTTCTACAACCAGAGAGGGGTCTTATCTGGTGTCCTGTGTGATTTTAAGTATAATCCCTCTAATTCTCCTCTCTCTTTCTTTCTGAGGACCTGAGCCCTAGGACCATGCCTCAGGACTACCTGGCCTGATGACTCCTTGCTGTCCCCAGTCCACCTGGTCGTGCTGCCGCTCCAGTTTCAACTCTTCTGCCTGCGGCTATGGAACCATGACCTGTTCACCAGACGTGATCCTTTGTCCCGGACCTGCTGATTTCAACCCTCTCTCTACCGCACCTGCTGTTTTGACCTCAGAATGCTCAACTCCTGAGGTACTGACCTGTTGCACCCTCTACAACCACTGTGATTATTATTTGACCCTGCTGGTCATCTATGAACATTTGAACATCTTGAAGAAGGATCTGGCCTTAATGGCCATGTACTCTTATCTCCACCCGACACAGCCAGAAGAGGACTGGCCACCCCTCAGAACCTGGTTCCTCTCTAGGTTTCTTCCTAGGTGTCTGCCTTTCTAGGGAGTTTTTCCTAGCCACCGTGCTTCTACATCTGCATTGCTGCTGTTTGGGGTTTTAGGCTGGGTTTCTGTATAGCACTTTGTGACATCTGCTGATGTAAAAAGGGCTTTATAAATACATTTGATATGAGGCCGCAGATGCTTTGTGTTTTATATAATATGACAAAATGTGTTTCTTTCTGTGTTGCAGGGGCAGTCAAGAAATGGAACAGCAAGGCCACAGAACATGGTGTTGAATTCTAACTTGAAATGACCTTATTCATGTTAACATATTAGTACTGGAGGTATGGAAATCTACTGAGTGAGATGTAGAAAAGTTTAGATTCTGTCAGAACATGTTATTGTTAAATCTCATGTATCCTCTGGAGAGGAGAAGGGCCACGGTCTGGTTTCAGTCGACAGATAAGTAGGACAGCCGTGAGTTGGGGATTTTTTATGAATTTATTAGCAAATTATGGTGGAAAATAAGTATTTGGTCAATAACAAAAGTTTCTCAATACTTTGTTATATACCCTTTGTTGGCAATGACACAGGTCAAATGTTTTCTCTAAGTCTTCACAAGGTTTTCACACTGTTGCTGGTATTTTGGCCCATTCCTCCATGCAGATCTCCTATAGAGCAGTGATGTTTTGGGGCTGTCGCTGGGCAACACGGACTTTCAACTCCCTCCAAAGATTTTCTATGGGGTTGAGATCTGGAGACTGGCTATGCCACTCCAGGACCTTGAAATGCTTCTTACGAAGCCACTCCTTCGTTGCCCGGGCCGGTGTGTTTGGGATCATTGTCATGCTGAAAGACCCAGCCACGTTTCATCTTCAATGCCCTTGCTGATGGAAGGAGGTTTTCACTCAAAATCTCACGATACATGGCCCCATTCATTCTTCCCTTTACACGGATCAGTTGTCCTGGTCCCTTTGCAGAAAAACAGCCCCAAAGCATGATGTTTCCACCCCCATGCTTCACAGTAGGTATGGTGTTCTTTGGATGCAACTCAGCATTCTTTGTCCTCCAAACACGACGAGTTGAATTTTTACCAAAAAGTTCATTTTTTGGTTTCATCTGACCATATGAGATTCTCCCAATCCTCTTCTGGATCATCCAAATGCACTCTAGCAAACTTCAGACGGGCCTGGACATGTACTGGCTTAAGCAGGGGGGACACGTCTGGCACTGCAGGATTTGAGTCCCTGGCGGCGTAGTGTGTTACTGATGGTAGGCTTTGTTACTTTGGTCCCAGCTCTCTGCAGGTCATTCACTATGTCCCCCCGTGTGGTTCTGGGATTTTTGCTCACCGTTCTTGTGATCATTTTGACCCCACGGGGTGAGATCTTGCGTGGAGCCCCAGATCGAGGGAGATTATCAGTGGGCTTGTATGTCTTCCATTTCCTAATAATTGCTCCCACAGTTGATTTCTTCAAACCAAGCTGCTTACCTATTGCAGATTCAGTCTTCCCAGCCTGGTGCAGGTCTACAATTTTGTTTCTGGTGTCCTTTGACAGCTCTTTGGTCTTGGCCATAGTGGAGTTTGGAGTGTGACTGTTTGAGGTTGTGGACAGGTGTCTTTTATACTGATAACAAGTTCAAACAGGTGCCATTAATACAGGTAACGAGTGGAGGACAGAGGAGCCTCTTAAAGAAGAAGTTACAGGTCTGTGAGAGCCAGAAATCTTGCTTGTTTGTAGGTGACCAAATACTTATTTTCCACCATAATTTGCAAATAAATTCATTAAAAATCCTACAATGTGATTTTCTGGATTATTTTTCCTCAATTTGTCTGTCATAGTTGACGTGTACCTATGATGAAAATTACAGGCCTCTCTCATCTTTTTAAGTGGGAGAACTTGCACAATTGGTGGCTGACTAAATACTTTTTTCCCCCACTGTATATGTGTTTGTGTGTTTTTTTTTACATTTTGTTTTGTACATTTTACATTTTAGTCATTTAGCAGACACTCTTATCCAGAGCGACTTACAGTTAGTGAGATGCATACATTTTTTCATACTGGCCCCCCATGGGAAACGAACCCACAACCCTGGCGTTGCAAGCGCCATGCTCTACCAACTGAGCTACACGGTCTTTTCAGCTATTTGACCCAGTGGGTGAATAAACTTGGTTTGAGTGTTTTACTCTGTCCGTCAGAACCTAACAATGGCATACGCAGAGCTGTGGGAGACCACCTCAAGCATTCCCCTGGTAAAGCCCAGGGTGGTGTTTACCACGATACCACGCCTTCAGCAGGCTTGAAAGGTGGGATTCATCTGTTTTGATCCATTCGTTTGTTTCAGTAGTTTAATCCTATTGTTGATTTCAAAATTTTTCATTTTCAACAAAAATGTCCTGGATTTGGTTGAAAACTGATACTGAAGTTACATACTATTTTGACCAAGATATGTGTTGATTTTGCACCATATTGGTCTGTCATTGGGTTCATTTGTTTTGCAATATGTTCAATTCAAATCAAGCTTTATTTATATAGCACATTTCAGACATTGATGCGACACAATGCGCTTCACAGGAAATAACTAATAAAAACAATGAAAATAAAAACTGAAATATTTACACAACAATCGCAAGGATAAAAAAACTAAAGAATAACAATAAAAGCTGAAAGACTAAAGAGCATCTAAGGAAATAACATTGGTTAAAACAGTAAGAATATGATGTAATATCCAGCCCAAAATATAAGCTGGTTTTACTACACTGTTTATAAACAATATAATTGTGCAAAAAAAAAAAAAATCTGTTAATCACATAAATTATTATGATTACTAAATGTTACATGAAATGGAAATATTATGAAATATCAAAACCGAATGTACACCCCCTTTGTTAATATGTATTGGCAATAATTCATTTCCAATAGGGAGGCATGGAATAGTTAAAAATGTATATTTTGTCAGACTGGATGTTTGAAATATGAGTAGGTGATTTGAGTCATGCTTCTTCAGTAGTGGAATAAAGACAATTAGCACTTGAATGTTGTAAAGAAATACTGGAGTGATGTAAGATTGTTAATAAAACAGTTCATAGACGCATTTGTTATCCTGCGTCAATGTTTATAGGCTGCAAGTACGTTGAAATGAAGTTGTTTTCAAGTCGTTGAAACAACGACCTAAAAATACATATTATTAACTTTAACTTTCAACCAAAACCAAACGTAGATTGGACCTCGAGCATAGTCTTCTTTTCAGAGTCTTTTCAACTATATTTTGCAAGGTGGGATACTGCCCAATGTCAAAACACAGTTTCAACATGTCCAAATCAATAACCAATATGCAGAAACAGTTTGTGATAAATGGAAAACCTAAACATAAAATGTACTATCAACACAAACATGTTCCACAATAGTAATCACAATACTTGATTTTTTTTTACGACCACCTTATTAACTGCACAAGCACCAAAAACACAGTTGTTTTGACAAGTGGCAATAAATCACTAATATCGATTAGGGGGGAAAAATCAGGTTGTACGTGCTGTTGAAACTAACACAACAAAAAAATACACATGGAAACGGGCGATATATTTTACTTCACTGGTTAGAGGACAACCTGCAGAAGACAGCAGCTACATTTTGGAGTGATGCATTTAAATTTAGCGGTCCCCAAAACGAAGAGAAACGCAACACTTATTTGTCATCACTCATATCGATATCACGTTGAAATCAATTGCGCGAGGGGGGAGATGAGGTTGCACGTCCTGTTAAAACTAACAGCTCAAAACCACACGGAATCTGGGAATAATGTGTACATCACTGGTCAGAGGACAATTTCTAGAAAACAGCTAGCTACATTTAGAAGTGTTGCATTTTGATTCAAGTGGGTCGCCAACGTGGTAAGTGTAACACAACTCATTTCAGAGCCTGGATTTTCCCCCTGATGAGGCTAATATCCATATCACGCTGAAATCTATAGAACAGGGGGAAAACGGTTGGGCGGCGCACAATTGGCCCAGCGTCGTCCAGGGTAGGGGAGGGAATGGCCAGCAGGGATGTAGCTCAGTTGGTAAAGCATGGCGTTTGCAATGCCAGGGGTGTGGGTTCGATTCCCACGGGGGGCCAGTATGAAAAATAAACAAATAATGTATGCACTTACTAACTGTAAGTTGCTCTGGATAAGAGCGTCTGCTAAATGACTAAAAATGTAAAATGTAAATGGTTCTACATTGTGAAATTCATTAAAATACTCATACAACAATGTTAAAACATTGTGACATTATTTAATTGATATCATGAAACAACTCCTTCATGTATGTACTTTCTGATGTTTAATCAGAGTTCTTTTACCAGCGTATCTCTTGCCACATTGATCACAGCTATAAGATTTCTCTCTAGTGTGTGTTCTCAAATGTACCATCAGGTTGCTTGATTGACTAAAACTCTTCCCACATTGATCACAGCTATAAGATTTCTCTCTAGTGTGTGTTCTCAAATGTACCATCAGGTTGCTTGATTGACCAAAACTCTTCCCACATTGATCACAGCTATAAGATTTCTCTCCAGTGTGCGTTCTCAAATGTGCCATCAGGTTGCTTGAATCACTAAAACTCTTCCCACATTGATCACAGCTATAAGGTTTCTCTCCTGTGTGTGTTCTCTGATGTACTATCAGGCAGCTTGATTGAGTAAAACTCTTCCTGCATTGATCACAGCTATAAGGTTTCTCTCCTGTGTGTGTTCTCTGATGTACAATCAGGCAGCTTGAGTGAGTAAAACTCTTCCCGCATTGATCACAGCTATAAGGTTTCTCTCCTGTGTGTGTTCTCTGATGTACAATCAGGCAGCTTGAGTGAGTAAAACTCTTCCCGCATTGATTACAGCTATAAGTTTCTTTCCTGTGTGTGTTCTCTGATGTACTATCAGGCAGCTTGATGTAGTAAAACTCTTCCCGCATTGATCACAGCTATAAGGTTTCTCTCCTGTGTGTGTTCTCTGATGTACTATCAGGCAGCTTGATGTAGTAAAACTCTTCCCGCATTGATTACAGCTATAAGGTTTCTCTCCTGTATGGATTCTCATATGTCTTTTAAAGTCTGATGAAGAGTTGAATATCTTCCCACAGTCAGAGCAGCAGTGAGATTTCTTCCCTGTGGGTTTCCGCTGGTGTTTCTTGAGGTGTTCTGATCTGGAGGGACTCTTCTCTGACTCCTCAGCTTCATGATGTTGTTGAGGCTCCCCAGAGGATCCACGATAGTCACGTCTCTCTTCTGTGTGAACGACAAAGTCAGACAGATGGTATCATTTTTTTGTACATAATATAACCATATACAATTTATGTATCACATGTCTTAGAGCGATGGACTGTGCCATCTCCGTGGCCTCCACAAAGTCTTGTGCACCAGCTGTTCCGGACGACTGTATGATCACTCTCTCCTTAGCCGATGTGAGTAAGACCTTTAACCCCTGTAAATCTAAGCCGTTGGGGGAGGGGGGCTAAACTGACATATGGAATTGTTTTAAAATGGTCGTACTATGGATTACTTAAATTACTTAGATTGAAGCAAATTTGCGTCAATTGACTCCAAGGGGTTAAACAGGTTAATCTTCACAGACAGATTACCAGGACGCGTACTCAAGAGCATGCACTGACCAGCTGGCAAGAGTCTTCACTGACATTTTAAAACGTCTCCCTGACCGCGTCTGTAATACCTACATGTTTCAAGCAGAGGCATTAATATGGAGTTGGTCCCCCTTTGCTGCTATAACAGCCTCCACTCTTCTAGGAAGGCTTTCCACTAGATGTTGGAACATTGCTGCGGGGACTTGCTTCCATTCAGCCACAAGAGCTTTAGTGAGGTCGGGCACTGACGTTGGGCGATTAGGCCTGGCTCTGCAGCTCGGCCTTCCAATTCATTCCAAATGTGTTTGATGGGGTTGAGGTCAGGGCTCTGTGCAGGCAAGTCGAAGTTCTTCCACACCGATCTCGACAAACCATTTATTTTTGGACTGTGCTTACGCACAGGGGCATTGTCATGCTGAAACAGGAAAGGGCCTTCCCCAAACTGTTGCCACAAAGTTGGAAGCACAGAATCGTCTAGAATGTCACTGTATGCTGTAGCGTTAAGATTTCCCTTGGCATTGCGCATGGTGATCTGGGCCTTGTGTGCGGCTGCTCGGCCATGGAAACCCATTTCATGAAGCTCCCGACTAACAGTTATTCTGCTGACGTTGCTTCCAGAGGCAGTTTGGAACGCGCTTCAGCACTCGGCGGGCCCGTTCTGTGAGCTTGTGTGGCCTACCACTTCGCGCTTCATTCGTTGTTGCTCCTAGCATCTCTGTCGACAAAACAGCCTATCGACCAAACAATCGACCAGTCGACTAGGGTCAGCCCTAATAAAAATGAAAATACATTTGCAGAATATTATACAATGACTTATCAACAGCTCCAACAATTTGACCCACAGGAAAGCCTCACTGGCAGATATAGAAAGACCCATAAACTGGATAGCCATTGATTCTTTAAGAATACTAACTTTTAAATGCCTCAAATGTTTTCAACTGAATTTGAGAGTGGTTACATTTCTCCAGCCCCCATCCCTCAGCTGTTTACCAAACCAAGTCTAAGGGCAGCCATTTTGTTGCTGTTTAAATCCTAGGTTGTCCTTTAAAGCTACATCAATCAATCAACCAATCTGCAGTTCAAACAATAACAAAGCTGTAATTCTGCCACTGTTTTGGTAATAAGATGATGATGGGGCTGGAGAAATGTAACTACTCACATTAATAATAATATAATAATAATAATAATAATAATAATATGCCATTTAGCAGACGCTTTTATCCAAAGCGACTTACAGTCATGCGTGCGATACATTTTTGTGTATGGGTGGTCCCGGGGATCGAACCCACTATCTTGGCATTACAAGCGCAGTGCTCTACCAGCTGAGCTACAGAGGACCTATGGATGCGAGGACATAGTTTTAACTTTGAGGCGATACAGTGTTGGTTTACATTTACATTGTTTCTAAACATTGGAGTAAAAAAATCTTACTTTAGGTCCTGATGGGGTACGACAGTTGACTAAGCTCATGAGGCATGTGTTATATTCTTCAAGAATCAATGGCTATATATAAATAATTTAAAAGTCCAAATATGGATGTAGCAACTGCAGATTTCACCTTTAACACCACACATCAGTTCAACAACTGCAGAGTTTGTGCCTCTGTTTTTAAGACAGTACTTACTAGTGTTAATCAGGGCCCGGTTTCTCAAAACCATCTTACTGCTAAGTTCATCATTAGAACCATTGGATGCCTTAAGATGCCTTTGGGAAACCGGAACCAGATATCCAGTTTCCTCCTCTTCTTCCTCCTCCTTTTTCGATGTGACAGTCATCTCCTCCTCCTCCTCCTCTTTCACTCCAAAAACGGGAGCCTCCTCAAAAACGGTAACAGCCTCACCCTCTACTTGTTTTTGTATTGTAACATCCTCCTCCTCTTTCACTCTGAACGCGTCTTCCTCTTCTTTCACTGTAACATCCTCCTCCTCTTTCACTCTGAACGCAACTTCCTCTTCTTTCACTGTAACGTCTTTCTCTTCTTCTTTCACGGTAACAGCTTCACCCTCTACTTGTTTTTGTATTGTAACATCCTCCTCTTCCTCCTCCTCTTTCACTAGAGCTTCTTTCTCCGTCCAGCAGACCTCCTCTTCTTTAGCAGGAGGAGAGTAGCTTAGTGAGCTCATGGTCGGGGATGTTAGCTAGCTAGGCTAGTGCTAACTTAACCAGCCAGCTAGCTGACCAATAACAACAACATCGTAAATATTAAATTAAATGGGATAACTAACTAGACGACAGAAGTGGGTTTAAAACACAGTGGCTAATATACACGAAAGCGTCTAAAGAGCTTTATTGGTTCGGCTATTTTGTCTAGCAAGCTACCGAGGTGTCTGACTAACTGTTGCTGCTGTTGAAAGAAGCGTTAAAGACTTAGTAACTTAATTGTAGTCACGATCTGGTTACCTATTAAGTACAAACAGTTATGTTTTTGTTTTGTTTTCAGGATTGGGTTACCTACAGTTATGTTTTTGCGTTATTACATATTTATTAACTTATTTCCGGATATCTTCTAAACTACCCACAATGCACGATTTTGCAATGTCAAATTGATCTACTCTGTGCTACTGAGTTCCTATGCTAGCTCGGTAGCTATCTCAAGCTGACTAATGTTAGCCACACCTCATGCTCTTCTCAGACTGTGTGGCAAAAGACTTTTATAACTAACCCAAGATAGACCAGAGCCTGTCGTTTCCAATGGGAGCAAATTAATCATAGTGGGCAGAACAAGCAAGGAGGTGGGCAGAGCCAAGCAGGAGCAAGAGAGGTCCTATTGGCCCGTTCTAGAATCTATTTGCATATTTCCTTTAGGGAACGCCTATGCTGTGATGTCTGCAATAACTAAATTCACCCTTGAACTCCACAATGCAATTTTTTTGAAAACTTTGGCAAAGGGTAAAGTCTACAAAACGTAGTCCACTCTGTTTGTTACAGATTGTAGCTATGGAAACAGAAAACTGTATTGAGATCAAACGTTTCATCAATGAGAAAATTAGCAGAATGTCTTCAGAATCCATCTGGCTACTTCCTCTCCCACTGGGCTTCCTCTCATCACCATATTTGGTAGTGAGTGGAAACAACAGGATGCTTCACATTTATACATCAGGTGAAATATCTGGCTCATTGTTCTATCTGTGGTGTGGTTGTGTTATTAAATGATGGGCAGAAGCTGAAAATAGTTCATTTAATTGATCCCAGTCGAGGAAGAACATTATTTTTTGTATATGACAGTAAAATATTGTTATGACTATAACATTTGTTGTCACCTTCAATTCTTGCACATTTTCTCATAAAAAATATATTTCAACTGCTCATGCAACATTGCCGAACTCCTAAACTCGGAACCAATCAGAGGTCCCGTACATAACCCTCGTGATCAAGGCAGCCAATGGCCTGCTTCTATCTACGATGTAACTACAGTCTGATGAAGAGAAACAGATATATCTAGCTCCCGAAGACTGAAATAAGATAAATATAAAGTTTCGAGTGCACTTGAAATATCCAGCATGCAATACGAATTGTCTTGATAGAATGAAGAGGTAACTCCATGGACCATTTATCAAATGTATTGAAAGCTAGTCAATGTTACAGTTTGAATAGCCTAGCCAGCTACTGTAAATGTCAATGTGTGTTTTATTATCTAGTGCTCTCTCTGTCAGTGAATTACATTTTGAGTCATGTTTTGGCATGATTATATATCTCATTTCAAGTAACTAGCTGCAGGCTTAAAGAAACATTCCAATCATATACTTTGCACAGAAACCCAAATAAAAGCATGTATATAGAAAGATGTGTGTGTCATGTCTGCTAGAATGGAGGTTTAAAACCATAGCTGCATATTAGCCAATACATATGGCATAGCCTACACATATAGCATACCTTGCAGTACAATTTACTCTAAACCGACAGTCGGCAGGGCCAAGGGACCGCAAACCCGTGGAGAGACGGCTGGGGAAGGGCCGACCCGTCACCGATGACCCCCGGTAGATGGAGACCAACGGAGGTGTTTTGAGTGTGGCGCCCGGGGGCACATTGCCTGGAATTGCCCTGCTCGAGAGGAATCGAATGCCATCAGCTAGCACCGGAGGCCTTGAACTATGTCACATCCTGACCATGAATCAACTGCACCCATGGTCCCGGTGAAGGTTGACAGACATGACACGGAAGCGCTATTAGACTCCGGAAGCATGGTTACGCTCGTAACCACGAGCCAGCTGAACCAGGAGACCGAACGAAAAAAAAAGAAGATACGAGCCGGCCGAAGAAGAGAGCGGGTACGACCCCTCGCCTGTACGGCCAGGACGCCACCGGTTAACCAACCTGACTCTACGGGTCCGGAGTCGGAGTCGGAGGGGGGAGCCGGAACCCGAACCCCTGGGGAACCACTGGAGGAGTAGCCCAGCCTCCCCTTCCCGATTTCGAGGGGCCAGTCGAGACCCCAGTTTGGGGCCAACTGAGGGGACAATTCGGGGACGGCCCAGTGGGGGATCCGAATTGAAAGCTGCCGCAGCCCAAGCGATAGCCGGTGGACGGACAGCTACTTCCGGGGGTGAGTGACTGCCGATATTTCCAAATTAAGAATAACCTTTTGTATCAGGTTCGCGCCAACAGGGGGAACTTTGAGAGGTATTGTTGCTGACCCGACGGTACGTAGGAACAGTTCTTCAGCTGGGCCACACCCACCTGTTGGGGGCGCACCTGGGAATGGAGAAGACCCGGGAACAGGTCGCCGCCCGGTTCCACTGGCCCGGGATGAGGAGGGCCGTGGAAGACTACTGTCGCGGCTGCCCGGAGTGTCAACTCACTGCCCCGAAAGCACACTTCCGAAACTCTCTGGTCCCCCTGCCGATCATCGGGGTGCCCTTTGAACGCATCGCCATGGACATAGTGGGACCCCTGGTAAAGACTGCACGAGGACACAGGTACATCTTGGTAATAGTAGACTATGCCACCCGGTATCCCGCGGCCATTCCCCTATGGGCGGCGGTATCCAAGGGAATCGCCCGAGAGCTGTTCCACCTCTTTAGCCGGGTGGGCATCCCAAACGAGATCCTGACAGACCAAGTTACAGAGTTTATGTCCCGCCTCATGAAAGAGTTGTGTGCCCTCATGCAGATCAAGCAGATCCGGACCTCCGTTTTTCACCCGCAGACGGATGGGCTCGTCGAGCGCTTTAACAAAACGCTCAAACAGATGCTGTGGAAGGTCATCGAGCAGGACGGGAAGAACTGGGACCAGCTGCTACCCCACCTAATGTTCTCAATCCGAGAAGTACCCCCAATCCTCCACTGGGTTTTCCCCGTTTGAACTCCTCTACGGGAGAAGACGACGTTCTCGACACCAGATGGTCTCTACCAGTACCGGGTGCTCCCGTTCGGTCTCCACGGAGCCCCGCCCACATTCAAGCGACTGATGAACAGAGTGCTTCGACCCCACCAGCAATATGCAGCGGCCTATCTGGACGATATCACCCACAGCCAAGGTTGGGAGGAGCGCCTGATGCGCCTCCAGGCGGTGCTGGACGTGCTCAGACAAGCCTGGTTGACCGCAAAACCCCAAGAAATGCAAGCTAGCGTTTGAGGAGGTGGAGTACCTGGGGGTATATGATCGGACGGGGGAAACGTCAAGCCCCAGGAGAGGAAGGTTCACGCGGTACGAGACTGGCCCGTTCCAATGCACCAAGACACAGGTCAAGTCCTTCCTGGGACTTGCAGGATACTATAGCCGGTTTATCCCTAACTTTGCGGCTATAGCTTCCCCCCCTCACCGATCTGACCAAGGCCCGCCTCCCGAAAACAGTGAAATGGGGACGGAACGAGACAGAAGCGGCGTTCAGCCGTCTGAAGGAAGCGCTGTGCTCCTATCCGATTCTCGTAACACCCGCGTACAGCAGGTCAGCCACCAGGGGAAGACTCGTCGAGGCCTGGTAACAGATGGAGTATACGTCACGAGGCGGTGGCTCCATCTGCTGGACTCTGAAATCTAAGGTTTAGGCATTAGGGTTAGCAGTGTGGTTACGGTTAGGGTGGGTTAGCAGTGTGGTTACGGTTAGGGTGGGTTAGCAGTGTGGTTAAGGTTAGGGTTATTTAAGGTAAGAGTTAGGCATTAGGGTTAGCAGTGTGGTTAAGGTTATTTAAGGTAAGAGTTAGCAGTGTGGTTAAGGTTAGGGTTATTTAAGGTAAGAGTTAGTCATTAGGGATAGCAGTGTGGTTAAGGTTAGGGTTATTTAAGGTAAGAGTTAGGCATTAGGGTTAGCAGTGTGGTTAAGGTTAGCATTATTTAAGGTAAGGTTTAGGCATTAGGGTTAGCAGTGTGGTTAAGGTTAGCATTATTTAAGGTGAGAGTTAGGCATTAGGGTTAGCAGTGTGGTTAAGGTTAGGGTTATTTAAGGTAAGAGTTAGTCATTAGGGTTAGCGGTGTGGTTAAGGTTAGGGTTATTTAAGGTAAGAGTTAGCAGTGTGGTTAAGGTTAGGGTTATTTAAGGTAAGGTTTAGGCATTAGGGTTAGCAGTGTGGTTAAGGTTAGGGTTATTTAAGGTAAGAGTTAGCAGTGTGGTTAAGGTTAGGGTTATTTAAGGTAAGGTTTAGGCATTAGGGTTAGCAGTGTGGTTAAGGTTAGCATTATTTAAGGTGAGAGTTAGGCATTAGGGTTAGCAGTGTGGTTAAGGTTAGGGTTATTTAAGGTAAGAGTTAGCAGTGTGGTTAAGGTTAGGGTTATTTAAGGTAAGGCATTAGGGTTAGCAGTGTGGTTACGTTAGCATTATTTAAGGTGAGAGTTAGGCATTAGGGTTAGCAGTGTGGTTAAGGTTAGGGTTATTTAAGGTAAGAGTTAGCAGTGTGGTTAAGGTTAGGGTTATTTAAGGTAAGGCATTAGGGTTAGCAGTGTGGTTACGGTTAGCATTATTTAAGGTGAGAGTTAGGCATTAGGGTTAGCAGTATGGTTAAGGTTAGGGTTATTTAAGGTAAGAGTTAGGCATTAGGGTTAGCAGTGTGGTTAAGGTTAGGGTTATTTAAGGTAAGAGTTAGGCATTAGGGTTAGCAGTGTGGTTAAGGTTAGGGTTATTTAAGGTAAGAGTTAGCAGTGTGGTTAAGGTTAGGGTTATTTAAGGTAAGAGTTAGAAGTGTGGTTAAGGTTAGGGCTATTTAAGGTAAGGTTTAGGCATTAGGGTTAGCAGTGTGGTTAAGGTTAGGTTTATTTAAGGTAAGAGTTAGGCATTAGGGTTAGCAGTGTGGTTAAGGTTAGAATTATTTAAGGTGAGAGTTAGGCATTAGGGTTAGCAGTGTGGTTAAGGTTAGGGTTATTTAAGGTAAGAGTTAGCAGTGTGGTTAAGGCTAGGGTTATTTAAGGTTAGGTTTAGGCATTAGGGTTAGCAGTGTGGTTAAAGTTAAATCTGATTTTATGACTGTGGTACTAACCTGTGCCTCTTGTAATCTAAAAGTAATCAGATTTGCGTTACTGAGTTTTGGTAATCCAAAAGCTCCGTTACTGATTACAATTCTGGACAGGTAACTGTAACATATTACATTTAGAAAGTAACCTATCCAACCCAATTGGATATCACGAAAAAAATTAAATAATAATAATAAAACATGTAAAAAGGATCTCTCTGTACTTTGGTCCGTTCATCTTTCCTCGATCCTGACTAGTCTCCCAGTCCCTGCCACTGAAAAACATCGCCACAGCACGATGCTGCCACCACCATGCTTCACCGTAGGAATGGTGCCAGGTTTCCTCCAGACATGACGCTTGGTTTCATCAGACCAGAGAATCTTGTTTCTCATGGTCTGAGAGTCCTTTAAGTGCCTTTTGGCAAACTCCAAGCGGGCTGTCATGTGCCTTTTACTGAGGAGTGGCTTCCGTCTGGCCACTTTACCATAAAGGCCTGATTGGTGGAGTGCTGCAGAGATGGTTGTCCTTCTGGAAAGTTCTCCCATCTCCACAGAGGAACTCTGGAGCTCTGTCAGAGTCACCATCGGGTTCTTGGTCACCTCCCTGACCAAGGCCCTTCTCCCCCGATTGCTCAGTTTGGCCGGGCGTCCACCTCTAGGAAGAGTCCTGGTGGTTCCAAACTTCTTCCATTTAAGAATGATGGAGGTCACGGTGTTCTTGGGGACCTTCAATGCTACAGAAATGTTTTGGTACCATTCCCCAGATCTGTGCCTCGACACAATCCTGTTTTGGAGCTCTACTGACAATCCCTTCGACCTCATGGCTTGGTTTTTGCTCTGACATGCACTGTCAACTGTGGGACCTTACATAGACAGGTGTGTGCCTTTCCAAATCATGGCAAAACAATTTAATTGACCACAGGTGGACTCCAATCAAGTTGTAGAAACAACTCAAGGATGATCAATGGAAACAGGATGCACCGGAGCTCAATTTCGAGTCTAATAGCAAAGGGTCAGAATACGTATGTAAATAAGGTGTTTCTGTTTTTTAAATAGAGTTTAGCAGGCTTGAAAAGTTGATCGGTTTGATCCATTTGTTCATTTCAGATTTTAGTAGTTGAATCCTTTGAAAAATGTTTAAATCAACAATACGTCATTTTCAACCAAAATGCACTGGAATGGTTGAAAAGTGATAAACTTACGTACCATGCACAATTTTGACATAGTGTTAGATATACTGAATTGATACTGTTTTCATACTAAGATGGACCAAGATATGTGTTGCTTTTACACATATTTGTTCATTGGAGTCTGTTGATCGGTCAGTCATTGGGTTCATTTGTTTTAAAAATATGTTCAAATCAAATCAAGCTTTATTTATATAGCACATTTCAGACATGGATGCAAAGCAATGGCTTCACAAATTTATAAAAACTATGAAAATAAAAACAAATATTTACTACACAACAAACAGTGGATAAAAAACTAAAGAATAACAATAAAAGCTGAAAGACTAAAGAGCATCTAAGGAAATAACATTGGTTAAAACAGTAAGAATATGATGTAATATCCAGCCCAAAATATAAGCTAGTTTTACTACATTGTTTGTAAACAATATAAATTGTACCAAAAAATTGTCAGTAGGTTGCATAAATAATTATGATTACTAAATGTTACATGAAATGTAAATATGATGAAATATCAAAACCGAACGTACACCCCCTTTAATGTGTCCAAATCAATACCCGAAAACAGTTAGTGATATAATGAAAACCTAAACCTAAAATCTACAGAAACATAATAGTAATCATATTACTTGTATTTATTTAAATATTTGTTTTAAACAACCACCTTATAAAACCTCACAATCACCAAAAACCGCTGTTGTTTTGACAAGTGGATTTTTCCCCTGATGAGGCTAATATCCATATCACGCTGAAATCAATAGAACAGGGGGCAAACGTTTAAGGTTCTACATTGGGACATTATTCATTAAAATACTCCTCCTACAATGTTAAAAACATTCTACACTGTGACATTATTTTATTGATATCATGAAACAACTCCTTCATGTATGTATTTTCTGATGTTCATTCAGAGATACACTGGTAAAGTATCTCTTTCCACATTGATCACAGCTATAAGATTTCTCTCCTGTGTGTGTTCTCTGGTGTGATATCAGGATGTTTGGCTAGGTAAAACTCTTCCCACATTGATTACAGCTATAAGGTTTCTCTCTTGTGTGTCCGCTGGTGAATAGTCAGATGGCTAGATGAAGTAAAACTTTTCCCACATTGATCACAGCTATAAGGTTTCTCTCCTGTGTGTGTTCTCTGGTGTATAGTCAGACTGCTAGATGTAACAAATCTCTTCTCACATTGATCACAGCTATAAGGTCTCTCTCCAGTGTGTGTTCTCTGATGAACCTTCAGGCAGCTTGAGTGAGTAAAACTCTTCCCACATTGGTTACAGCTATAAAGTTTCTCTCCAGTGTGAATTCTCTTGTGTAATTGTAATGTATATAATTTTGAAAAACTCTTCCCACAGTCAGAGCAGCTATGAAGCTTCTCTCCAGTGTGAATTCTTTGGTGTGATTGTAATGTATATAATTTCGAAAAGGTCTTCCCACAGACAGCGCAACTATAAGGTTTCTCCCCTGTGTGTGTTCTCTGGTGTGTTTTCAGGCTGCTTGGAACATTAAAACTCTTCCCACATTGATCACAGCTATAAGGTTTCTCCCCTGTGTGGATTCTCTCATGTCTTTTGAGGTCTGCTGAAGAAGTGAATATCTTCCCACAGTCAGAGCAGCAGTGAGCTGTATCGCCTGTGTGAATTCTCTGGTGTACTTTTAGTGAATCTGATCTTGAGTAACTCTTCCCACAGTCAGAGCAGCGGTGAGATTTCTTCCCTGTGGGTTTCCGCTGGTGTTTCTTGAGGTGTTCTGATCTGGAGGGACTCTTCTCTGCCTCCTCAGCTTCATGATGTTGTTGAGGCTCCGCAGAGGATCCACAATAGTCACGTCTCTCCCTGTGTGAACGACAAAGTCAGACAGATGGTTAAAGTCCCACAACAGCAGAAACCCACTTTTTAATGAATGTTTAAATGCTTTTACAAACTTATTTGACAATTGTCATAATAAGACAGTCAGTGAACAACAACAGTCATATTTAATCGTATTATTTTTACTTTAGTAGTAAAGTTGATGATCCTAGGCTAGAAATACGTTACTACAGTTGCAGAAACTCTAAGCAGTGGCAATGCACCAGACCACTTTTGGTCACCACTTTTGGCCCCTTTCTGTGTTTGCTAAAATTGGGGCATGAGGGCGATACACATGCAATTTGGTTGCAGAAACTCCTCCCTGAGAATACAGAAACCGCTAGTTATGGATGTAGTATATCTGCACTCCTCCATTCTAATAACCTCTAGTTATGGATGTAGTATATCTGAACTCCTCCATGCTAATAACCTCTAGTTATGGATGTAGTATATCTGAACTCCTCCATGCTAATAACCTCTAGTTATGGATGTAGTATATCTGAACTCCTCCATGCTAATAACCTCTAGTTATGGATGTAGTATATCTGAACTCCTCCCTGCTAATAACCTCTAGTTATGGATGTAGTATATCTGAACTCCTCCATGCTAATAACCTCTAGTTATGGATGTAGTATATCTGAACTCCTCCATGCTAATAACCTCTAGTTATGGATGTAGTATATCTGAACTCCTCCATGCTAATAACCTCTAGTTATGGATGTAGTATATCTGAACTCCTCCATGCTAATAACCTCTAGTTATGGATGTAGTATATCTGAACTCCTCCATGCTAATAACCTCTAGTTATGGATGTAGTATATCTGAACTCCTCCATGCTAATACTGAAACCGCTAGTTATGGATGTAGTATATCTGAACTCCTCCATGCTAATAACCTCTAGTTATGGATGTAGTATATCTGAACTCCTCCATGCTAATAACCTCTAGTTATGGATGTAGTATATCTGAACTCCTCCATGCTAATAACCTCTAGTTATGGATGTAGTATATCTGAACTCCTCCATGCTAATACCTCTAGTTATGGATGTAGTATATCTGAACTCCTCCATGCTAATACCTCTAGTTATGGATGTAGTATATCTGAACTCCTCCATGCTAATACTGAAACCGCTAGTTATGGATGTAGTATATCTGAACTCCTCCATGCTAATAACCTCTAGTTATGGATGTAGTATATCTGAACTCCTCCATGCTAATAACCTCTAGTTATGGATGTAGTATATCTGAACTCCTCCATGCTAATAACCTCTAGTTATGGATGTAGTATATCTGAACTCCTCCATGCTAATAACCGCTAGTTATGGATGTAGTATATCTGAACTCCTCCCTGCTAATACAGAAACCTCTAGTTATGGATGTAGTATATCTGCATGGAGCAACAATGGTGAGCGAAGATTTTAGTTTTTCACAACGTATTCTGAATATTACAGCGCACTATCAGTGGAAGATCAGGAGTGCTACTCAAGGAAACTCACATTAAGCTGTGTGTCGATATTCACTAATTCACCACCGTGGGGAAAACTCAGGGGAGTTCTCAGAGGCTGACAGCAACAATAGCCTCCATTTACAGGTTGCTTATGAGTGCATTTCACACTACTTTAGGATTATAATTGTAAGGCTCGTTTGAATGTCCTGCTTAATATAATGTTTGTGCCATCGTCTCAAATCAACTGCTTTATACTTTAAAAAACACTTCAACTTCAACCAGTAAAATGCTCTTTGGCTAGCTTCGCTACCAGTCTGTTAATGAGCGTTAGCATTCAAGCTAACAAGTGCTGCATCCAAAATAGATATTTTACAACTATCACAACTAAATATTATCTTAGTGACTGTTAAAGCAATAATCAAAACAATTTTAAGCCTATGAGAACCCCAAAAATAGTTTTTATTTAGAAGTAATAACCTGGTAAATCTAGGATGTTGAATGGTCCCAGATGATGAACAGCAGTTTATTTAGAAGTTATAAACTGGTAAATATAGGATGTTGAATGGTCCCAGATGATGAACAGCAGTTTATTTAGAAGTAATAACCTGGTAAATCTAGGATGTTGAATGGTCCCAGATGATGAACACAGTTTATTTAGAAGTAATAACCTGGTAAATCTAGGATGTTGAATGGTCCCAGATGATGAACAGCAGTTTATTTAGAAGTAATAACCTGGTAAATCTAGGATGTTGAATGGTCCCAGATGATGAACAGCAGTTTATTTAGAAGTAATAACCTGGTAAATCTAGGATGTTGAATGGTCCCAGATGGTGAACAGCAGTTTATTTAGAAGTAATAACCTGGTAAATCTAGGATGTTGAATGGTCCCAGATGGTGAACATCAGTTGTTTTCCCCCACGGTGGCCGTTGTACTTGTTTATGACGTGACTCTGAGTCATCAGGTTGCCATGGGCTGCATGGGGTGTTTTAGTTTCACTCTGGGTTGAGTAGACAAACAGAGAGGGGACAGAGTCTCTCCTATTTCAGTGGCTGATAATACAGGGGGCGATCCAGGATTGGTTCATCCATTTTAGTTTTAAACTAATGCTATACTGTATATGAGTCTCTCTATTAATAAAGAGGACAATGTGTGACATTGGGATCACATTTCTAAATGATTTGAAACAAAAGTAAAAACACATTTCATGCAGTTCCACATGTGAACCTACAGGGACAAAATACTAAATACACTGAGTGTACAAAACATTATGAACACCTGCTCTTTCCATGACAGACTGACTAGGTGAATCCAGGTGAAAGCTATGATCCCTTATTGATGCCACTTGTTAAATCCACTCCAATCAGTGTAGATGAAAGGGAGGAGACAGGTTAATAGGAGGTATCCATATTGTCATACCTTCATGTAAAATCCCATAGAGAATGCTAACTTAGCTAACGAGCGCATTGCAAACATTTTATAGTCTCTGACCTAAACTATTTGGAGGACAGACATCCCAGCTCATAAAGCTATATAAGTAACTAAACTATTTGGAGGACAGACATCCCAGCTCATAAAGCTATATAAGTAACTAAACTATTTGGAGGACAGACATCCCAGATCATAAAGCTATATAGGTAACTAAACTATTTGGAGGACAGACATCCCAGCTCATAAAGCTATCTAAGTAATATTAGCCAGCAAGGCTCTTGGTCCAGGAGGACGGATTCTCTGCAGTTGATCTTGGAAGCAGCTACCCACTAAAGCTAACTAGCTACTAAATCAAGTCAACCAAATGGACAACTGCAGAGTATTTAGCACGTTTTAGACAGTTGACTTTAGTTATAAAGATATCTAGCTGGCAAAAACATTTAGTTGTGAATTCCCTCCTGTAACTAGATCACCAGGTGCACAACAGTGAGTGACTCAGAAGGCTCCGGTCTCTAGTTGGTGTGAACCAGCACCACATGCTGCAACAACAGTGAGTGACTCAGAAGGCTCCGGTCTCTAGTTGGTGTGAACCAGCACCACATGCTGCAACAACAGTGAGTGACTCCAGAAGGCTCCGGCCTCTGGGGTTGGTGTGGAACCAGCACCACATGCTGCAACAACAGTGAGTGACTCAGAGAAGGCTCCGGGTCCTGAGTTGTGAACCAGCACCACATGCTGCAACAACAGTGAGTGACTCAGAAGGCTCCGGGTCTCTAGTTGGTGTGAACCAGCACCACATGCTGCAACAACAGTGAGTGACACTCAGAAGGCTCCAGTCTCTAGTTGCCCTGTGAACCAGCACCACATGCTGCAACAACAGTGAGTGACCTCCAGAAGGCTCCGGCCCCTAGTTGCTGTGAACCAGCACCACATGCTGCAACAACAGTGGAGCATGACTCAGAAGGCTCCGGTCTCTAGTTGCTTGAACCAGCACCACATGCTGCAACAAACAGTGAGTGACTCAGGAAGGCTCCGGTCTCTAGTTGCTGTGAACCAGCACCACATGCTGCAACAACAGTGAGTGACCTTCAGAAGGCTCCGTGTCTCTAGTTGGTGTGAACCAGCACCACATGCTGCAACAACAGTGAGTGACTCCAGAAGGCTCCGGTTTCTAGTTGGTGTGAACCAGCACCACATGCTGCAACAACAGTGAGTGACTCAGAAGGCTCCGGGTCTCTAGTTGTGAACCAGCACCACATGCTGCAACAACAGTGAGTGACTCAGAAGGCTCCGGTCTCTAGTTGGTGTGAACCAGCACCACATGACTGGGAACTACCGGTAAGCTACATAATGACATCAAGTGACAATCTTCTTTATCTCTCCTAACATATTGCACAATTCAGGGTTTGTATGGTCATGAAAAACCTGGAAAAAAGTCATGGAATTTTAGGGAAATTATCAATTTTATTTAGGACGTTTAAAAAAAAACTATTTTATCAATCAAATAAAAAAAATCAACCTATCAGCCAGGATGGGAATTACAGTGAAGAGCGTCTGTGTTTTGCAAGCATCACCTGTGTGTGTGCGCAAGACGAGTTGGCCGTTGCTCAAGGCCAGAGAGACAGTCGAATAGCAGCAGCAGGTAGGCCTAGTCTATAAAATGTGACAGAGAACAGACTAACTAGGTAGCCAATTCAATACTTGTTTTGTATATACTTCCAGTTGATTTGGGCATCCAATGTATGGGACATTGCAACTCAATAAATGCTAGTCAGCCTGCAAAGTAAATACTTCTAAGGTGGCTAAGATAAATATGACTAAACTAGAAAAGGTATATTTCCTGAAGACAATTTGTGGGCTTGCTTCATCTGAATAAAAAGATTTGTAGCCTACCATAGCCATTTGACCTTTGATATATTTAATGAGCTGGTACATGGGATCAGAGAGCAGCCTCCCATGGTGTCGATACCACATTACGCTTACTTTTCTATGCGTACATAGACAATTATTGGTCATGGAAATCTGGTTAAAAGTAACGGAAACGTCATGAAATTCCATCTGTCAAAATGTGTATGAACCCTGACAATTCGACTGCAGGTATTTACTTAAAAAGCAGCTACAAATATTCAAATGTATTTTTAAAAAAACTTCAAAGGAATAGTTTCAACGGTATTGACGGTTATCAGTTTCCCCCCAAAAAATATTACATTCATTCAAAAGCGGATGTTCTTCCAAACATTTCTGCTTGTTTAGTTCCTTACCGCGTGTAATAAGCTTGACTACTTATTGGAAAAGTGTGAAATGAGAAGCACATCAATTCTGGATCTGACCGTCATTCACCAGGTGTATTCATTTCAGTTTGTATTAAAGAAACGCCATGCATCGACCACTATCAGTTTACTGCGAAATGAGGTGACGATGTCACTATTATGAGATCTTTGAGCTATTCTAGGTGGAAAATCTATCTGAAGAGTTGTCAGGTGTTTAATTGAAGTCTCCAACTATTATAAGCCATGCATTTGTATACTTGTTTTGCAGCTCAGTAAGCTTATCAGCAAAATCCGAAAAATAAAAGGTATTGTTTGAGGTGTGAGAATTGTACCCATACACAGTGCATATAATTAAACAAGCATTCTAGTTTAGAGATCAATATAACCCATCTCCCATCTTTGGACGCAGAAGACTCTGAAATATCGCCTCTACAATTATGAAGCAATATCATAGTACCAGCTGACTGGTTAGATCCGTGACTATAATAAACGTTGAATCTCCAAAACGTTGAATCTGAATTGCAGGAGTGAGTCTCCTGGAGTAGAATGAAATCTGCATTAATGTGTTTACAAAAAATATATTTAAAAAACGGTGCTTTTCTTTTAGTTATGTCTCGTAAACCCCAGGCATTTGGAGATACAACATTTAGTGCGTCGAGTTCAACGTTTTGCAGAACCTCTAGCAGGTAGTTTAGCGGTTAAGAGAGCGTTGGGCCACTAACCGAAAGGTCACTGGTTCGAATCCCCGAGCAGACTAAGTGACAAATCTGTTGATGTGTCCTTGAGCAAGGCACTTAACCCTAATTGCTCTTGTAAATGGCTCTGCATAAGAGCGTCTGCTAAAGGACAAAAAAATATATATAACCAAAATACAGTGGTATGAATAACTGGATAAATATAGCCTGTATATACTGAACAAAAATATAAACACAACTTGCAACAATTTTGATGATTTTAGTGAGTTACAGTTTATATATAAGGAAATCAGTCAATTGAAATAAATTCATTAGGCCCTAATCTATGGATTTCACGACTGGGAACACATATGCTTCTGTTGGTCACAAATACCTTAAAAAAAAAAAATAGTGGCGTGGATCAGAAAACCAAGTCAGTATCTGGTGTGACCACCATTTGCCTCACACAGCACGACACATCTTCGCATAGAGTTAATCAGGCTGTTGATTGTGGCCTGTGGAATGTTCCCCCACTCCTCTTCAATGTCTGTGCAAAGTTGCTGGATATTGTCAGGAACACGCTGTCATACACTGCGATCCAGAACATCCCAAACATGCTCAATGGGTGACATATCTGGTGAATATGCAGGCCATGGAAGAACTGGACCATTTTCAGCTTCCAGGAATTGTGTAAAGATCCTTGCGACATGGGGCCGTGATTTATCATGCTGAAACATGGAGGCGATGGAGGTGATGGAGGCGGATGAATGGAGTGACAATGGGCCTCAAGATCTCGTCACGCTATCTCTTTGCATTCAAATTGCCATCGATAAAATGCAATTGTGTTTGTTGTCCGTAGCTTATGCCTGCCCATACCATAACCCCACCATGGGGCACTCTGTTCACAACGTTGACATCAGCAAACCGCTGGCCCACCTGACTCCATACCGGGATGCATCCGTGAAGAGCACACTTCTCCAGTGTGCCAGTGGCCATCGAAGGTGCGCATTGGCCCACTGAAGTCGGTTATGACACCGAACTGCAGTCAGGTCAAGACCCTGGTGAGGTCGACGAGCACGCAAATGAGCTTCCCTGAGACGATTTCTGACAGTTTGTGAAGAACTTCTTCGGTTGTGCAAACCCACAGTTTCATCAGCTATCCGGGTGGCTGGTCTCAGATGATCCCGCAGGTCAAGAAGCAAGATGTGGAAGTCCTGGGCTGGCGTGGTTACATATGGTCTGAGGTTGTGAGACCGGTTGGATGAACTGCCAAATTCTCTAAAAAAGATGTTGGAGGCAGCTTATGGTAGAGAAATGAACATTAAATTATCTGGCAACAGCTCTGGTGGACATTCCTGCAGTCAGCATGCCAATTGCGCGCACCTTCAAAACTTGAGACATCTGTGGCATTGTGTTGTGTGACAAAACTGCACATTTTAGAGTGGCCTCTGAGACCTGATGAGAGCTGATGAAACAGTGGACTATTTATGTCTGTAAAAAGCTATTTTGTGCGGAAAAACCCATGGTGGCCCCTCTGCCCAATCATGTGAAATCCATAGATTAGTGCCTAATTTATTTATTTCAATTGACTGATTTTCTTATATGAACTGTAACTCAGTAAAATCGTTGAAATTGTTGCATGTTGCGTTTACATTTTGTAAACACAACATGCAACAATTTCAACGATTTTACTGATGTGGAGGTCCTGGGCTGTAAGTCAGTCAGTCCTCTCAAGTCAGATTGAGACGTTCACTTGTAGTCATGGCAATCGATCTTGTTTCCATCAATAAATGCAAAAGGACCGCTGAAAGACGCTCTCTTCCCCTCTTCTCTAGCCTTTCTTTTTTTTTGTTTTAAGGGAAGGGGTTCCATCCTCCCAGGTCGATGGCCTGGTGTAGGATCGTTTAGGACCAAATTAGTAGGATGGGCTGGTGGGGGATCGTTTAGGGCCAAAGTATTGGGATGGCCTGGTGGGGGATCGTTTAGGGCCAAAGTAGTGGGATGAGCTGGTGGGTTTTTAGTGTATAGTTGCAGGGTTAGATGGTGGTGCAATTTCAATTCTTCCCATTTCCCCTTTTTTTTTGTGACCAAATTGTGCAAAACCACACTCCGACCTGCGGAAGGCAGCAATACAGCGTCTAGTCTGACGAAGAGTCACATGAAGAAGAATAAGGGTTCACAAGACAAAGACTTGGACCTGATTGTAAAAAAAAAAGATATGGCCGTTTTGATAGTGGGAGTGTGACTGTTACCCCACGACCTGGCCCTTTAGTTCAACAACTGCAGTGTAGTGCTTCTGTTTTAAGACAGTACTTACTGGTGTTAATCAGATCCCCAATCTCCTCCTCTTCTTCCAATACATCAGTTATCTCTCCCTCCTCCTTCACTCCAAAATCTGAATCCTCCTCTTCTTTCACTGTAACATCCTCCTCTTCCTCCTCTTCTTTAACGACAACGTTCAGCCACACACCCTCTTTCTCCGTCCAGTAGACCTCCTCTTCTTTAGCAGGAGGAGAGTAGCTTAGTGAGCTCATGGTCGGGGATGTTAGCTAGCTAGGCTAGTGATAACTTAACCAGCCAGGTAACTACGTTAGCTGACTAATAACAACAACGAAAATATGAAATTAAATGGGATAACTAGCTAGACGACAGAAATACGTTCAAAACACAGTGGATAATATATATGACAGCGTCTAAAGAGCTTCAATGTTTCGGCTAGCAAGCTACCGAGGTGGCTGACCGTTTCCATTGAACTATAAAAGAACATGGCTGACGAGCTGGGTTGTCACTAGTTACCACAGCCACAAAGTAAACATTGGCTATCGTAAAAATTCACGAAAACAAACATTTCCTTTTTTTGTCTTCATTTAAGGCTACGGTTAGGCATAAGGTTAGCAATGTGGTTAAGGTTAGGTTTAAAAATAAGATTTTAAGAACAGACGTTGTAGAAATGGGCGGGATTTAGCCATAATTATGTCTTTGTGACTGTGGTAACTAGTGACGACAGACTAGCTGTTGTTGTTGAAAGAAGCGTCCAGTTCACTTCCACGTCACACTCTGGCAGACTTGCCTGAAAGACCCACAGCGCCATCTGCTGACTGGAGTTTGAAACGCAGTTGAGATAATGTTTTATTTTATTTTCAGACGAAGTTAAAACAATTTCAACACTGTGGACTCATAGCAGTTCTCTACGGAACAGTACAACAACAAAATACGTTTTTAACTACTATTTTTAAAAAATCATTATTATATCAGTTAAAAATAGCTTATTATTTTGCGTTCCCTCGCAAAAAAGTGAACTAGCTACTAACCTAGTCCCCAATCAAAAATCAAATCAAATGTATTTGTCACATACACATGGTTAGCAGATGTTATTGCGAGTGTAGCGAAATGCTTGTGCTTTGTCGTATATGATGAATGGTGGCAATTATTGCTGTCAACAAAGAGTCCGTTATGCTGCATCATGTTAGAAGTTTTATTCATACCACGAGGTTACAGCATAAATTACAGACACGCGTTGTCCGGAGAACGACTCGTCAGATTGTTATGGCCGTTCTAACGTCTCACCGTTTAACCCCTATTTATAAACACTGCTGCCCCCTCTTCTGGCCAATCACCAGTCTCCCCTTTACAACCCACCTCCTATCTGTGGTATGTGGTATTACACCTAAAACATTCCCTCTTGATACTACCATAAACAACATTCCTTCAGTTCCATTTAAAAACATTTAACACCATCGTATTGTCAATACACTACAGCTTCTAGTTCAGTCAGTGCAGCAATATCTAGCAAGTAATATCTAACAGTTACACAACAAAAACCTAATACACACAAATCTAAGTAAAGGAATGGAATAAGAACATGTAAATATATGGATGAGCAATGTCATTATCAGAGCGGCATAGGCTAAGATGCAATAGATAGTATAGAATACAGTATATACATATGAGATGAGTAATGCAAGATATGTAGCGGCGGCAGGTAGCTTAGTGGGTAAGAGCGTTGTGCCAGTAACCGAAAGGTCGCTGGTTCTAATCCCCGAGCCGACTAGGTGAAAAATCTGTCGATGTGCCCTTAAGCAAGGCACTTAACCCTAATTGCTCCTGTAAGTCGCTCTGGATATGTCGTCTGGTAAGTCGTCTGCTAAATGACGTAAATGTAGAAATGTAGAAAAATGTAAACATTACTAAGATATTATAGAATACAGTATATACATATGAGATGGGTAATGCAAGATATGCAAACATTATTAAGATAGTATAGAATACAGTATATACATATGAGATGGGTAAAGCAAGATATGTAAACATTATTAAGGTGGCATTATTAAAGTGACTAGTGTTCCATTTCTTAAAGTGGCCAGTGATTTCAATAGGCAGCAGCAGCCTCTAATGTGCTAGTGATGGCTATTTAACAGTCTGATGGCCTTGAGATAGAAGCTGTTTTTCAGTCTCTCGGTCCCAGCTTTGATGCACCTGTACTGACCTCACCCTTCTGGATGATAGCGGGGGGAACAGGCAGTGGCTCGGGTGGTAGCTGTCCTTGATGATCTTTTTGGCCTTCCTGTGACATCGGGTGCTGTAGGTGTCTTGGAGGGCTGGTAGTTTGCCCCCTGGTGATACATTGTGCAGACCGCACCACCTTCTGGAGAGCCCTGCGGTTGCGGGCGGTGCAGTTGCCGTACCAGGCGGTGATAACAGCCCGAGAGGATGCTCTCAATTGTGCATCTGTAAAAGTTTGTGAGGGTTTTAGGTTGCCAAGCCAAATTTCTTCAGCCTCCTGAGGTTGAAGAGACGCTGTTGCGCCTTCTTCACCACACTGTCAATCCTGACATGTTGCATGTTAAGAAGGTGGACTTTGTAGCGTTTATTGCACTGGTTATCAACTGCACAGCGCAAACAGAGAGGAAATCTGCGAAAATAGGGGCATCATTGTGACATCATTGTGATATCATTGTGACATCACAGTGCGTTTATTGGGACTCCCTCTCTCTCTCTCTCTCTCTCTCTCTCCCTCTCTCTCTCTCTCTCAGGGGGCTCAGGGATTTTACTGCAGAGGCATTACAAGGAATCCGCTCTCTCTCTCTCCCTCTCCCTCTCCCTCTCTCTCTCTCTCAGGGGGCTCAGGGATTTTACTGCAGAGGCATTACAAGGAATCCGCTCTCTCTCTCTCCCTCTCCCTCTCTCTCTCTCTCTCTCTCTCCCTCTCCCTCTCTCTCTCTCAGGGGGCTCAGGGATTTTACTGCAGAGGCATTACAAGGAATCCGCTCTCTCTCTCCCTCTCCCTCTCTCTCTCTCCCTCTCCCTCTCCCTCTCCCTCTCTCTCCCTCTCTCTCTCTCTCCCTCTCCCTCTCCCTCTCTCTCCCTCAGGGGACTCAGGGATTTTACTGCAGAGGCATTACAAGGAATCCTGTCTCTCTCTCTCTCTCTCTCTCTCTCTCTCTCCCTCTCTCTTTGACCCTCTCTCTCCCTCTCTCTTTGACCCTCTCTCTCTGACCCTCTCTCTCCCTCTCCCTCTCCCTCTCTCTCTCAGGGGGCTCAGGGATTTTACTGCAGAGGCATTACAAGGAATCCTGCCGATTAATGCTCCGACCTCACAGGCACCTGAGCCTGTTTAGGGATGTGATTTTAACTGTGACTGAAGGAGGTGGGGTGGTTATTATTGATTCATTTATTGTATTTTCTATGATGTTGGGTCCCACCAATAGGGACACAACACCTTAAATAATAATAATAATAATAATAATAATAATAATAATAATAATAATAATAATAATAATAAGAGTCTCTGGGAACTAGATGAGCTATTAACTAGTCAACTATTATTACCTAGTAAACTACTATTAACTAGTCAACAATTATTACCTAGTAAACTACTATTAACTAGTAAACTACTATTAACTAGTCAACTATTATTACCTAGAAAACTACTATTAACTAGTCAACTATTATTACCTAGTAAACTACTATTAACTAGTAAACTACTATTAACTAGTAAACTGGGTGGCAGGTAGCTTAGTGGTTAAGAGCGTTGTGCCAGTAACCGAAAGGTCACTGGTTCTAATCCCCGAGCCGACTAGGTGAAAAATCTGTCGATGTGCCCTTGAGCAAGGCACTTAACCCTAATTGCTCCTGTAAGTCGCTCTGGATAAGAGCGTCTGCTAAATGACTAAAAATGTTTTTTTAAAAAGTTAACTATTATTAACTAGTAAACTACTATTAACTAGTCAACTATTATTACCTAGTAAACTACTATTAACTAGTCAAATATTATTACCTAGTCAACTATTATTAACTAGTCAACTATTATTACTTAGTAAACTACTATTAACTAGTAAACTACTATTAACTAGTCAACTATTATTACCTAGTAAACTACTATTAACTAGTAAACTATTATTAACTAGTCAACAATTATTACCTAGTAATCTACTATTAACTAGTAAACTATTATTACCTAGTAAACTACAATTAACTAGTAAACTATTATTAACTAGTCAACTACTATTAACTAGTAAACTACTATTAACTAGTAAACTATTATTACCTAGAAAACTACTATTAACTAGTAAACTAGCTAATCTAGAGCTACCTTCACAACCAAGAGGATATAAACAAACAGCTTTAGGTAAGTGTCCTTTTTTACTTGTAATTTCACATTTGGAAGGTGCATTGAAACAAATAGCTAGCTAGCTAGATTATATCATTTCTAGCACAGCAAACTAGCTAGCTAGCTATATGAATGATGCACTGAAATACAGTGGCTTGCGAAAGTATTCACCCCCCTTGGCATTTTTCCAATTTTGTTGCCTTACAATCTGGAATTAAAATTGATTTTTTTTTGGGGGGGGGTTGTATCATTTGATTTACACAACATGCCTACCACTTGGAAGATGCAAAATATTTTTATTGTGAAACAAACAAGAAATAAGACAAAAAAACTGAAAACTTGAGCGTGCATAACTATTCACCCCCCCACCCAAAGTCAATACTTTGTAGAGCCACCTTTTGCAGCATTTACAGCTGCAAGTCTATTTGGGTATGTCTCAATAAGCTTGGCACATCTAGCCACTGGGATTTCTGCCCATTCTTCAAGGCAAAACTGCTCCAGCTCCTTCAAGTTGGATGGGTTCCGCTGGTGTACAGCAATCTTTAAGTCATACCACAGAATCTTAATTGGATTGAGGTCTGGGCTTTGACTAGGACATTCCAAGACATTTAAATGTTTCCCCTTAAACCACTCAAGTGTTGCTTTAGCAGTATGCTTAGGGAAATTGTCCTGCTGGAAGGTGAACCTCCGTCCCAGTCTCAAATCTCTGGAAGACTGAAACAGTTTCCCCTCAAGAATTTCCCTGTATTTAGAGCCATCTATCATTCCTTCAATTCTGACAAGTTTCCCAGTCCCTGCCGATGAAAAACATCCCAACAGCATGATGCTGCCACCATTTTGTTTGCTTATTTTTTCTTTAAGCAATGGCTTTTTTCTGGCCACTCTTCCGTAAAGCCCAGCTCTGTGGAGTGTACGGCTTAAAGTGGTCATATGGACAAATACTCCAATCTCCGCTGTGGAGCTTTGCCTGGTCCGTGTGTTTTGGTGGGCGGCCATTTCTTGGCAGGTTTGTTGTGGTGCCATATTCTTTCAATTTTTTTATAATGGATTTAATGGTGCTCCATGGGATGTTCAAAGTTTCTGATATTTTTTATAACCCAACCCCTGATCTGTACTTCGCCACAACTTTGTCCCTGACCTGTTTGGAGAGCTCCTTGGTCTTCATGGTGCCGCTTGCTTGGTGGTGCCCCTTGCTTAGTGGTGTTAGTGGTGTTGCAGACTCTGGGGCCTTTCAGAACAAGTGTATTTATACTGAGATCATGTGAAAAATCATGTGACACTTAGATTGCACACAGGTGGACTTTATATTAACTAATTATGTGACTTCTGTAATTGTGGTGTGAAGCCAGATCTTATTTAGGGGCTTCATAGCAAAGGGGGTGAATACATGTGCACACACCACTTTTCCGTTATTTATTTTTTTGAAACAAGTAATTTTTTTTCATTTGACTTCCCCAATTTCAACAATTTTGTGTATGTCCATTACATGAAATCCAAATAAAAATCAATTTAAATTACAGGTTGTAATGCAACAAAATATGAAAAACGCCAAGGGGGATGAATACGTTTGCAAGGCACTGTACGTAATTTTCAACAAAAAATGCACTGGATTGGTTGAAATGTGATAATAAACTGACGTAGTGGAAGATACTGAATTGATACTGTTTTCATACTAAGATGGACCAAGGTATGTGTTGCTTTTACACATATTTGTTCATTGGTTTTGCAAGAGTCTGTTGATCGGTCGGTCATTGGGTTAATTTGTTTTGCAATATGTTCAAATCAAATCAAGCTTTATTTATACAGCACATTTCAGACATGGATGGAAAGCAATGGCTTCAGAAATTAATTTAAAAAACAAAAAAACTGAAATATTTACTAGACAACAAACATAAGAGATTCAAAAAACTAAAGAATATCAATAAAAACTGAAAGACTAAAGAGCATCTAAGGAAATAACATTGGTTAAAACAGTAAGAATATGATGTAATATCCAGCCCAAAATATAAGCTGGTTTTACTACACTGTTTATAAACAATATAATTGTAAAAACAAATTGTCAGTTGGTTGCATAAATAAGTATTATTACTAAATGTTACATGAAATGTAAATATGATGAAATATCAACACTAAATGTACACCCCTTTGTTAATAATTCACTTAATGGTGAGGCATGGAATAATAACAAGGACCTGAAAAATACGTATTTTCAACTTTCACTTTCAACCAAAACAGAACGTAGATTGGACATCGGGCATAGTCTTCTTTCCAATGTATTTTCAATGACATTTTGCTAGGTGGGATAGCACAATGTCAAAACAGTTAATGTGTCCAAATCAATAACCAATATGCAGAAACAGTTTGTGATACAGTTGAAGTCGGAAGTTTACATACACTTAGGTTGGAGTCATTAAAACTCGTTTTTCAACCACTCCACAAATGTCTTGTTAACAAACTATAGTTTTGGCAAGTTGGTTAGGACATCTACTTTGTGCATGACACAAGTAATTTTTCTAACAATTGTTTACAGACAGATTATTTCACTTATAATTCACTGTATCACAATTCCAGTGGGTCAGAAGTGTACATACACTAAGTTGACTGTGCCTTTAAACAGCTTGGAAAATTCCAGGAAATGATGTCATGGCTTTAGAAGCTTCTGATAGGCTAATTGACATAATTTGAGTCAATTGGAGGTGTACCTGTGGATGTATTTCAAGGCCTACCTTCAAACTCAGTGCCTCTTTGCTTGACATCACGGGAGATATCTTTTACCTCACTGGTTAGAGGACAACCTGCAAAAGACAGTCAGCTACATTTTGGAGTGATGCATTTAAATTCAGCGGTCCCCAAAACGAAGAGAAACGCAACACTTATTTGTCATCACTCATATAGATATCACGTTGAAATCAATTGCTTGAGAGGGGGGATATGAGGTTGCACGTCCTGTTAAAACTAACAGCTCAAAAACCACACGGAATCTGGGAATAATGTGTACATCACTGGTCAGAGGACAATTTGTAGAAAACAGCTAGCTACATTTAGAAGTGTTGCATTTTGATTCAAGTGGGTCGCCAACGTGGTAAGTGTAACACAACTCATTTCAGAGCCTGGATTTTCCCCCTGATGAGGCTAATATCCATATCACGCTGAAATCAATAGAACAGGGGCAAATGTTAAGGGTCTACATTGTGACATTATTAATTAAAATACTCCTTCTACAATGTTAAAAACATTCTACATTGTGACATTATTTCATTGATATGAAACAACTCCTTAATGTATGTCATTTCTGACGTTAAATCAGAGATCTTTTACCAGAGTATCTCTTTCCATATTGACCACAGCTGAAAGATGTATCTCCTGTGTGTGTCCGTTGGTGCATAGTCAGACTGCTAGATGTAACAAAACTCTTCCCACATTGATCACAGAAAGGCTTCACTACTGTGTGTGTTTTTAAATGTATGGACGAAACAAAACTCTTTCCAATGAGCTATATATATAGTTTCTCTCCTGTGTGAATTCTCTGGTGTGATTGCAATGAAGATGAGTTTCTCTCATGTGTGTGTTTTTAGGTGTGCTACCAGGCTGCTTGAGTGAGCAAAACGTTTCCCACATTGACTACAGCTATAAGGTTTCTCTCCTGTGTGTGTTCTCTGGTGTGATTTTAAATTTCCTGAGATAACAAAACTCTTTCCACAGTCAGAGCAATGGAAAGGTTTCTCTCCTGTGTGCGTTCTCTGGTGGATAGTCAGCTGGCTAGGTGAAGTAAAACTCTTCCTACATTGATCACAGCTATAAACTTTCTCTGCAGTGTGTATTCTCTGGTGTACTTTTAGTGAATCTAATCTTGAGTAACTCTTCCCACAGTCAGAGCAGCAGTGAGATGTCTCTCCTGTGTGAATTCTCTGGTGTACTTTTAGTGAATCTGATCTTGAGTAACTTTTCCCACAGTCAGAGCAGCGGTGAGATTTCTTCCTGTGGGTTTCCGCTGGTGTTTCTTGAGGTGTTCTGATGTGGAGAGACTCTTCTCTGCCTCCTCAGCTTCATGATGTTGTTGAGGCTCCCCAGAGGATCCACGATAGTCACGTCTCCCTCCTGTGTGAACAACAAAGTCAGACAGATGGTTAAAGACCCACAACAGCAGAAATACTGTTTATTTGAGCTAAAAGGTGATGCCCATGATGTTGTACAACAATGTATATCTGTAATGAATGTTTAACGATTTGACGATTTACGTCTGTAATTAATGTTTACATGCTTTTACAAACGTATTTGACAATTGTCTTAATAAGACAGTCAAGTGAACAACAATAGCCATATTTTGTCTTATATTTTTCACATTAGTGGATACATACACTATTACAGTTGAAGAAACCTTAGGCAATGCGCCAGACCACTTTTGCTCACCAATTATAGGCCCCTTTGAGTGCTACTCACATTAAGCTCTGTGTCGATATTCACTAATTCACCACCGTGGGGAAAACTCAGGGGAGTTCTCGTAGGCTGCCAGCAACAATAGCCTCCATTTACAGGTTGCTTATGACTGCATTTCCCACTACTTTAGGATTATAATTGTAAGGCTCGTTTGAACGTCCTGCTTAATATAATGTTTGTGCCATCGTCTCAAATCAACTGCTTTATACCTTAAAAAACACTTAAACTTCAACCAGTAAAATGCTCTTTGGCTAGCTTTGCTACCAGCCTGTTAATGAGCGTTAGCATTCAAGCTAACAAGTGCTGCATCCAAAATAGGTATTTTGCAACTATGTTGGATTCTAACTTGAATGTACCTATTCATGTTAACATACCAGAACTTATTGATTACTTTACATGTATGAGGAATGTATGTGTTGTGGTCAATGGAGGGTGAGATAAGAACTAGGTGTATGGAAAGTTACTGAGTGAGACACAGAAGTGTAGTGAAGAAGGGGGGGAGTGCAGAATGTTTACATTCTGTCAAACATGTTATTGTTCAATCTCATGGCTCCTATGGAGCGAGGCAAAGGGCAAAGGGCAAAGGGCAGCAGTCTGGTTTCAGTCCCTGATAAGGTAGGACAGCCCTGGATTAGGGAGGAGTGAGGAATCTGACCCGAGGTCAGGTCAGATATAATATAATATATAATATGCCATTTAGCAGACGCTTTTATCCAAAAGCGACTTACAGTCATGCGTGCATACATTTTTGTGTATGGGTGGTCCCGGGATCGAACCCACTACCCTGGCGTTACCAGGATTGATGAGATGGTCCTCTGTAGCTCAGCTGGTAGAGCACGGCGCTTGTAACGCAAGGGTAGTGGTTCGATCCCCGGGATCACCCATACACAAAAATGTATGCACGCATGACTGTAAGAGAATTCCTCACTCCTCCCTAATCCAGGGCTGTCTTACCTTATTCTACCAGCTGAGCTACAGAGGACCATCTCATCAATCCTGGTGACCCAAAGGACCATAGCACTACCACAACTAATCTTCTCATCAATCCTGGTCCTGGTGACCCAGATGAAGTGACAAGGAACAGTCCTGTTCCACAGACGCCCACGAAGGTTCTAGCAGGAGGCGGGGCCATGACTACACCAGTGAGAGGAAACCAATGAAGTTCCTGACCATCAACAAAGATGTATTGGCTGTCTAGATGTGCAAGGAGTTCCTGACCATCAACAAATATGTATTGGCTGTCTAGATGTGCAAGGAGTTCCTGACCATCAACAAAGATGTATTGGCTGTCTAGATGTGCAAGGAGTTCCTGACCATCAACAAAGATGTATTGGCTGTCTAGATGTGCAAGGAGTTCCTGACCATCAACAAAGATGTATTGGCTGTCTAGATGAGGAAGGAGTTCCTGACCATCAACAAAGATGTATTGGCTGTCTAGATGAGGAGGAGTTGACTCTGACTAGTAGGAAGGTATACATATGTGTGCTTGTGTAATCATGTTGTTGTCTTTGCAGCTGTATGACCCAGTCATGTTGTTGTCTTTGCAGCTGTATGACCCAGTCATGTTGTTGTCTTTGCAGCTGTATGACCCAGTCATGTTGTTGTCTTTGCAGCTGTATGACCCAGTCATGTTGTTGTCTTTGCAGCTGTATGACCCAGTCATGTTGTTGTCTTTGCAGCTGTATGACCCAGTCATGTTGTTGTCTTTGCAGCTGTATGACCCAGTCATGTTGTTGTCTTTGCAGCTGTATGACCCAGTCATGTTGTTGTCTTTGCAGCTGTATGACCCAGTCATGTTGTTGTCTTTGCAGCTGTATGACCCAGTCATGTTGTTGTCTTTGCAGCTGTTTGACCCAGTCATGTTGTTGTCTTTGCAGCTGTATGACCCAGTGGGTGAATAAACTTGGTTTGAGGTTTTTCTAGTCGTCCGTGAGTTTTGACTCTGTTTGTTCAGAACCCAACAATACTTTAAAAAACACTTCAACTTCAACCAGTAAAATGCTCTTTGGCTAGCTTTGCTACCAGCCTGTTAATGAGCGTTAGCATTCAAGCTAACGTGCTGCATCCAAAATAGTTATTTTGCAACTATCACAACTAAATATTATCTTAGTAACTGTTCAAGCAATAATCAAAATAACAATTGAATGGTCCCAGATGGTGAACAGCAGTTTATTTAGAAGTAATAACCTGGTAAATCTAAGATGTTGAATGGTCCCAGATGATGAACAGCAGTTTATTTAGAAGTAATAACCTGGTAAATCTAAGATGGTGAATGGTCCCAGATGGTGAACATCAGTTGTTTTCCCCCACGGTGGCCGTTGTACTTGTTTATGACGTGACTCTGAGTCATCAGGTTGCCATGGGCTGCATGGGGTGTTTTGGTTTCACTCTGGGTTGAGTAGAGAAACAGAGGAGGGGACAGAGTCTCTCCTATTTCAGTGGCTGATAATACAGGGGGCGATCCAGGATTGGTCCATCCATTTTAGTTTTAAAACTAATGCTATACTGTATATGAGTCTCTCTATTAATAAAGAGGACAATGTGTGACATTGTGAATTTACAGCGACTAAATACTAAATACACTGAGTGTACAAAACATTATGAACACCTGCTCTTTCCATGACATAGACTGACCAGGTGAATCCAGGTGAAAACAATGATCCTTATTGATGTCACTTGTTTAAGCTCATAAAGTTATGCAAGTAACTAAACTATTTGGAGGACAGACATCCCAGATCATAAAGCTATCTAAGTAACTAAACTATTTGGAGGACAGACATCCCAGCTCATAAAGCTATAAGTAACTAAACTATTTGGAGGACAGACATCCCAGCTCATAAAGCTATATAAGTAACTAAACTATTTGGAGGACAGACATCCCAGCTCATAAAGCTATACAAGTAACTAAACTATTTGGAGGACAGACATCCCAGCTCATAAAGTTATGCAAGTAACTAAACTATTTGGAGGACAGACATCCCAGCTCATAAAGCTATATAAGTAACTAAACTATTTGGAGGACAGACATCCCAGCTCATAAAGTCATACAAGTAACTAAACTATTTGGAGGACAGACATCCCAGCTCATAAAGCTATAAAAGTAACTCAAAGAAATGCTACTCACAGTTTGCTGCACGCACAAATATTAAACAGCAAGGCTCTTGATCCAGGAGGGGTTTCTCTGCTGTTCCCAAGCAAAGCTTGATTTTGGAAGAAGCTAACCACTTAGCTAGATAGCTACTAAATTACACTGAACAACATGCAACAATTTCTAAGATTTTATTGAGTTACAGTTCATAGGAAATCAGTCAATTGAAATAAATTCATTAGGCCCTAATCTATGGATTTCCCCACTGGGAAGCCATGCCCGGCCAATCAGAATGTGTTTTCCCCCAGAAAAGGGCTTTATTACAGACAGAAATACCCCCTGATAAAGAAGCCGGATGTGGAGGTCCTGGGCTGGCGTAGTCTGTGGTTGTGAGGCCGGTTGGACATACTGCCAAATTCTCTCAAATGACGTTGGAGGTGGCTTATTGTAGAGAAATGAACATTAAATTCTCTGGTAACAGCTGTGGTGGAAATTCCTGCTGTCAGCATGCCAATTGCACGCTCCTTCAAAACCTGAGACATCTGTGGCATTGTGTTGTGTGACAAAACTGCACATTTCAATGTCCCCAGAACAAGGTGCACCTTTAGAAACATTTAGAGAATTTGGCGAATACGTCCAACCAGCTTCACAACCACAGACCACGTGTAACCACACCAGGACCTCCACAACCACAGACCATGTGTAACCACACCAGGACCTCCACAACCACAGACCACGTGTAACCACACCAGGACCTCCACAGACCATGTGTAACCACGGCAGGACCTCCACAACCACAGACCACGTGTAACCACACCAGGACCTCCACAACCACAGACCACGTGTAACCACACCAGGACCTCCACAACCACAGACCACGTGTAACCACGGCAGGACCTCCACAACCACAGACCACGTGTAACCACGCCAGGACCTCCACATCCAGCTTCTTCACCTGCGGGATCGTCTTAGAGACCAGCGACCCGGACAGCTGATGAAACTGTGGGTAGAAGAAGAAGTTCTGCACAAACTTCCTTTTATTGTCAGATCCAGAATGTTTCTCATTTCTCCCCCACTTTTACAGTAAAAAAAGATATATATCGCCATTACACGCAGTAAGGAACTAAACAAGCAACATTTTTTGAAAAGAAGATGGGCTTTTGAATAAATTATATTTTTTGAGAAAAATTGAAACTATTTATTTGAAGTTTTTTAACAAATGTTAATATTTCTTTGCTACTTTTTCAGTAAATACCTGTAGTCAAATTGTCAGGGTTCATACACATTTTGACAGATGGAATTTCATGATGTTCATGATGTAAAAATGTAAATGTAAATGTTTCCATGACTTTTAACCAGATATCCATGACCAACAATCATCTCTATGTACGCATAGAAAAGTAAGCGTAATGTGGTATCGACACCATGGGAGGCTGCTCTCTGATCCCATGTACCAGCTCATTAAATATATCAAAGGTCATTGTAGAATGTTGCGTTTATATTTTTGTTCAGTATAATTTCAGTGTCCCGGATTTACATTTACTATGTTACGTCTAGTCTATGAGACCGGGCTGTAAAACGAGGTAGTTGTGATCAATATGATGAACCCGTTTTCACAACATTTACGAACCTGGTGATATAAAACAGCGTGAACCTAATAATGACAATCGACTTACTCATGAGAAAATGTAGCAAACTGTTAGCGTTTTCATTTGACTTAGCAAGAGTAGAACCACATGGATTTCAATTCATTGTAGCAATATACCTGAGAGCACAGCGTGTAAGTCAGTCAGTCCTCTCAAGTCAGATTGAGACGTTCACTTGTAGTCATGGCAATCGATCTTGTTTCCATCAATAAATGTAAAAGTACCGCTGAAAGATGCGCTCTTCCTTTTTGGTTTTGGGGGAAGGGGTTCCATCCTCCCAGGTCGATGGCCTGGTGTAGGATCGTTTAGGACCAAAGTAGTGGGATGGCCTGGTGGGGGATCGTTTAGGGCCAAAGTATTGGGATGGCCTGGTGTAGGATCGTTTAGGGCCAAAGTATTGGGATGGCCTGGTGTAGGATCGTTTTGGGCCAAAGTATTGGGATGGCCTGGTGTAGGATCGTTTTGGGCCAAAGTAGTGGGATGGCCTGGTGGGGGATCGTTTAGGGCCAAAGTATTGGGATGGCCTGGTGTAGGATCCTTTAGGGCCAAAGTAGTGGGATGAGCTGGTGGGTTTTGGGGGATAGTGTATAGGTGTAGGGTTAGATGGTGGTGCAATTTAAGTTTTTCCCATTACCCCCTTTTTTTTTGGGCGACCAAAATGTGCAAAACCGCAATCCGATCTGCGACAGGCAGCAATACAGCGTCTAGTCTGACGAAGAATAAGGGTTCACAAGACCAAGCTTTATTTTATTTTATTTGATAGTGGGAGTGTGACTCCGTTACCCCACGACCCTGCCCTTTACTTCAACAACTGCAGTGTTGTGCTTCTGTTTTAAGACAGTACTTACTGGTGTTAATCAGATCTCCAATCTCCTCTTCTTCTTCCAATATGACAGTTATCTCTCCCTCCTCCTTCACTCCAAGAACGGTATCCTCCTCTTCTTTCTTTGCTGTGACATCCTCCTCTTCCTTCTCCTCTTTCACGACAACGTTCAGCCACAGACCCTCTTTCTCCGTCCAGCAGACCTCCTCTTCTTTAGCAGGAGGAGAGTAGCTTAGTGAGCTCATGGTCGGGGATGTTAGCTAGCTAGGCTAGTGCTAACTTAACCAGCCAGGTAGCTACGTTAGCTGACTAATAACAACAACGTAAATATGTAATTAAATGGGATAACTAGCTAGACGAAAGAAGTCAGTTCTAAACACAGTGGATAATATATGACAGCGTCTAAAGATCTTCAATGTTTCGGCTAGCAAGCTACCGAGGTGGCTGACCGTTTCCATTGAACTATAAAAGAACATGGCTGACGAGTTGGGTTGTCACTAGTTACCACAGCCACAAAGTAAACATTGGCTATCGTAAAAATTCATGAAAACAAAAAATTTACTTTTTGGTCTTAATTTAGGTTAGGGTTAGGCATAATCTTAGCAGTGTGGTTAAGGTTAAGTAAAAAAAATCAGATTTTAAGAAGATACGTTTTAGAAATGGGCGGTGTTTTGCCATAATTATGACTTTGTGACTGTGTTAACTAGTGACGACCGACGAGCTGTTGTTGTTGAAAGAAGCGTTCCTTCCGCTTTCACCACAGATAGAACAATGAAATGGACGTTTCACCGGATGTATAAATGTGAAGCATCCGCTTGGCGTTTCCGCTAGTGAGAGGAAGCCCATTGGCTTACGGGGGGCCAGTATGAAAAATGTATGCACTCACTAACTGTAAGTCGCTCTGGATAAGAGCGTCTGCTAAATGACTAAAATGTGTTTAAAATTTTTTTTAAAAAATAAAAGATGGTACGAGATGGATTTTGGCCGAAATTCTGCACATTTTCTCATTGATGAAACATTTGATCTTAATACAATTTTCTGTTCCCAAAACTAGAATATGTTACGAACAGAGTGGACTATGTTTAGAAGGAGTGCAAAGGCAAATAGCATTATTGCACACGAGCACTTCACATAGTAGGCGCTCCCCTAACGGAAATATGCACGTGTATAATATAACGCGACAAAAGGATCTCGCTAGCTCGTGCTTGGCTCTGCCCACATCCTTCGTTGTTCTGCCCACTATGACTCATTTGTTCCGGTTTGAAACGACCATGTCTACTTTGGGTTAGTTATAAAAAATATTTGCTATTACGTCACACTGTTGCAGACTTGCATGAAAGACCCACATCGCCATCTGCTGAATGGAGTGTGTAACGCAGTTGAGGGATTTTTTTTAAAAATTACCAAACAGTTAGTAATTTTCAATTATTGGTTTTATTTTATTTTCAAGAATAATATTATATGACCCTCGTTGACCCCCCTCTCTCTCTCCCTCTCTCTTTGACCCTCTATCTCCCTCTCTCTTTGACCCTCTCTCTAGACCCTCTCTCTCCCTCCCTCTTTGACCCTCTGTCCCTCTCTCTCTTTGACCCTCTCTCTCCCTCTCGCTCGCTCTCTCTGTCTCTCTGTCTCTCTGTCTCTCTCTCTCTCTCTCTCTCTCTCTCTCTCTCTCTCTCTCTCTCTCTCTCTCTCTCTCTCTCTCTCTCTCTCTCTCTCTCTCTCTCTCTCTCTCTCTCCCTCTCCCTCTCTCTCTCTCTCTCTCTCCCTCTCTCTTTGACCCTCTCTCTCCCTCTCTCTTTGACCCTCTCTCTCTGACCCTCTCTCTCCCTCTCCCTCTCCCTCTCTCCCTCAGGGGGCTCAGGGATTTTACTGCAGAGGCATTACAAGGAATCCTGTCGATTAATTCTCCGTCCTCACAGGCACCTGAGCATGTTTAGGGATGTGATTTGAACTGTGACTGAAGGAGGTGGTTTTATTTATTAATTTATTGTATTTTCTATGATGTCGGGTCCCACCAATTGGTGTATTTGCATTTGTGTTTATTTGTATTTGTTAGCGGTTATGGTATTTGTATTTTGTATTTATTAGGGATCCCCATTAGCTGCTGCCTTGGCAGCAGCTACTCTTCCTGGGGTCCAAACATATTAAAGCACTTACATTACATATAAAACAAAAGATAAAACAGTACATCATATAACATCATTACACCACTACCTATCTACAATACAAAAACGTATAATACCACCATACAACAATACCACAATGTGTGCGTATGCATGTGTCTGTACCTTTGTGTGTCTCTTCACAGTCCCCGTTGTTCCATAAGGTGTATTTTTACCTGTTTTTAAAATATGATTCTACTGCTTGCATCAGTTACTTGATGTGGAATAGAGTTCCATGTAGTCATGGCTATATGTAGTACTGTGCGCCTCCCATAGTCTGTTCTGGACTTGTGGGCTGTGAAGAGACCTCTGGTGGCATGTCTTGTGGGGTATGCATGGGTGTCCGAGCTGTGTGCTAGTGGTTTAAACAGACAGCTCGGTACATCCAGCTTGTCAACACCTCTTACAAAAACAAGGAGTGATGAAGTCAATCTCTCTTCCACTTTGAGCCATGACAGATTGACATGCATGTCATTAATGTTAGCTCTCCGTGTACTTTTAAGGGCCAGCCGTGCTGCCCTGTTCTGAGCCAACTGCAATTTTCCCAAGTCCCTCTTTGTGGCACTTGACCACACTACTGAACACTAGTCCAGGTGCGACAAAACTATGGCCTGTAGGACCTGCCTTGTTCACAATGTTGTTAAGAAGGCAGAGCAGCGCTTTATTATGGACAGACTTCTCCCCATCTTAGCTACTGTTGTATCAATATGTTTTGACTATGACAGTTTACAATTCAGGGTTACTCCAAGCATTTTAGTCACCTCAACTTACTCAATTTCCACATTATTCATTATGAGATGTAGTTGAGATTTAGAGTCTAGTGAATGATTTGTTCCAAATACAATGCTTTTAGTTAATGGAAATATATAGGACTAACTTATTCCTTGCTACCCATTCCGAAACTAACTGCAGCTCTTTGTTAAGTGTTGCAATTATTTCAGTTGCTGTAGTAGCTGACGTGTGCCTTGCAAAAGTATTCATCCCCCTTGGTGTTTTTCCTATTTTGTTGCATTACAACCTGTAATTTAAATTGATTTTTATTTGGATTTCATATAATGGACATACACAAAATAGTCCAAATTGGTGAAGTGGAATGAAATAAATAACTTGTTTCAAAAAATTCTACAAAATAAATAACTGAAAAGTGGTGCGTGCATATGTATTCACCCCCTTTGCTATGAAGCCCCTAAATAAGATCTGGTGCAACCAATTACCTTCAGAAGTCACATAATTAGTTAAATAAAGTCCACCTGTGTGCAATCTAAATGTCACATGATCTGTCACATGATCTCAGTATAAATACACCTGTTCCTGAAAGGCACCAGAGTCTGCAACACCACTAAGCAAGGGGCACCACCAAGCAAGCAGCACCATGAAGATCAAGGAGCTCTCCAAACAGGTCAGGGACAAAGTTGTGGAGAAGTACAGATCAGGGTTGGGTTATAAAAAAATATCAGAAACTTTGAACATCCCACAGAGCACCATTAAATCCATTATTAAAAAATTGAAAGAATATGGCAACACAACAAACCTGCCAAGAGATGGCTGCCCACCAAAACTCACGGACCAGGCAAGGAGGGCATTGATCAGAGGCAACAAAGAGACCCAAGATAACCCTGAAGGAGCTGCAAAGCTCCACAGTGGAGATTGGAGTATCTGTCCATAGGACCACTTTAAGCCTTACACTCCACAGAGCTGGGCTTTACGGAAGAGTGGCCAGAAAAAGCCATTGTTTAAAGAAAAAAATAAGCAAACATGTTTGGTGTTCGCCAAAAGGCATGAGGGAGACTCCTCAAACATATGGAAGAAGGTACTCTGGTCAGATGAGACTAAAATTGAGCTTTTTGGCCATCAAGGAAAACGCTATGTCTGGCGCAAACCCAACACCTCTCATCACCCGAGAACACCATCCCCACAGTGAAGCATGGTGGTGGCAGCATCATGCTGTGGGGAAGTTTTTCATCGGCAGGGACTGGGAAACTGGTCAGAATTGAAGGAATGATGGATGGCACTAAATACAGGGAAAATCTTCCAGAGATTTGAGACTGGGACGGAGATTCACCTTCTAGCAGGACAAAGACCCTAAGCATACTGCTAAAGCAACACTCGAGTGGTTTAAGGGGAAACATTTAAATGTCTTTGAATGGCCTAGTCAAAGCCCAGACCTCAATCCAATTGAGAATCTGTGGTATGACTTAAAGATTGCTGTACACAAGCGGAACCCATCCAACTTGAAGGAGCTGGAGCAGTTTTGCCTTGAAGAATGGGCAGAAATCCCAGTGGCTAGATGTGCCAAGCTTATAGAGGCATACACCAAGAGACCTGCAGCTGTAATTGCTGCAAAAGGTGTCTCTAGAAAGTGTTGACTTTGGGGGTTGAATAGTTATGCACGCTCAAGTTGTATGTTTTTTTGTCTTATTACTTGTTTGTTTCACAAGAAAACATATTTTGCGTCTTCAAAGTGGTAGGCATGTTGGGTAAATCAAATGATACAAACCCCCCCCAAAAATCCATTTTAATTCCAGGTTGTAAGGCAACAAAATAGGAAAAATGCCAAGGGGGGTGAATACTTTCGCAAGCCACTTGTTGAGTCATCCGCATACATAGACACACAGGCTTTACTCAAACACCATTTGATCAAACACCATATCTGGTCAAACACCATTTGATCAAACACCATATCTGGTCAAACACCATTTGATCAAACACCATATCTGGTCAAACACCATTTGATCAAACACCATATCTGGTCAAACACCATTTTTTCAAGAAGTTTACTAAGGGTTGGTAACAGGCTGATTGGTCGGCTATTTGAGCCAGTAAAGGAGGCTTTACTATTATTAGATAGCGGAATTACTTTTGCTTCCCTCCAGGCCTGAGGGCACACACTTTCTAGTAGGTGTCACGCCCTGGCTCTGGGGACTCTAGTATGTTGAGCCAGGGTGTGAGTTTTCATGTGTGTTGGTTCTAGTTGTTGTATATCTATGTTGGCCAGGGTGGCTCCCAATCAGAGACGGCTGTAGCTCGTTGTCTCTGATTGGGAGTCATACTTAGGTAGCCGTTAGGCATTCATTCATTGTGGTTTCTTGTTCGTTTGTGTTTGACCATTGACTGTCACGTTATCGTTTTGTTGTTTTGATCGTGTGATCATTATATAAATAAATATGTTCGCATTCAACGCTGCGCCTTGGTCCTCCTCTCTCACCGACGAGCGTGACAGAAGAAACCACCAAGACTGGACCAAGCAGCGTGTCCAGGAGCCATCGCCAGGGAGATCTCTAGCAGATCTCCTTCGCCTCCTCGACTGGGTCAAGCCGGGTGAGGAAGAGAAGGGCTTGACATGGAAGCAGAAGGGCGAAAGGCTGGCGAGGGACATGGAGACCTGGTCCACGGGTAGGAGAGACGGCCAGAAATTTTTTAGGGGGGGGCTAACGCCGTGGACGACGGGCCAGCAGGAGACCGCGGCAGAGCGGCCCAGCGGGTTGGCAGAGGAGGCTGCCAGGTTACGGGGACCACTGGTCGAAGAGGGGGTGGAAGGTGTAGAGGCACGGCGAGAGGTACTGGGGTGTGTTACCAGTCCGGTCCGGCCCATTCCAGATCCCTGCGTAGGACCAGTGGTGTGTGTCCCCAGTACGGTCCGGCCTGTTCCTGCTCCCCGCACCAAGTCAGTGGTGCGCTTCGTCAGCCCGGCTCTGCCCGTTCCTGCTCCCCGCACCAAGTCAGTGGTGCGCTTCGTCAGCCCGGCTCGGGCCGTTCCTCCTCCCCACACCAAGCCAGTGGTGTGCGTCGTCAGTCCGGCACAGCCCGTGTCTGTTCCACTGGTGCCTGGTTCAGCACGGGTCAGCTGCTTCACGCCGGAGCTAGAGCAATCCGCTCCACCAGTGTGCAGTCCAGCTCCGGTCAGCAGGGCCAGACCGGACCAGGGGTACTTTGGGGGGTTAGAGAGCGAGTGGGGATCATGCCCGGAGCCGGATCCGCCGCCAAGGCGGAGTGCCCACCCGGTCCCTCCCCTGTGGTATTTGGTTGGCGCGGTCGGAGTCCGCGCCTTTAGGGGGGGGTACTGTCACGCCCTGGCTCTGGGGACTCTAGTATGTTAAGCCAGGGTGTGAGTTTTCATGTGTGTTGGTTCTAGTTGTTGTATATCTATGTTGGCCAGGGTGGCTCCCAATCAGAGACGGCTGTAGCTCGTTGTCTCTGATTGGGAGTCATACTTAGGTAGCCGTTAGGCATTCATTCATTGTGGTTTCTTGTTCGTGTTGGTTTGTGTTTGACCATTGACTGTCACGTTATCGTTTTGTTGTTTTGATCGTGTGATCATTATATAAATAAATATGTTCGCATTCAACGCTGCGCCTTGGTCCTCCTCTCTCACCGACGAGCGTGACAGTAGGCTTAAATTGAATGTATGGCAAATAGGAATGGCAATATCGTCCGCTGTTATCCTCAGTAATTTTCCATCCAAGTTCTCAGACCCTGGTGGCTTGTCATTGCTGATAGACAACAATCATTTTTTCACCTCTTCCACACTCACTTTACGGATTTCAAAAGAACAATTCTTGTCTTTCATAATTTGGTCAGATATACTTGGATGTGTAGTGTCAGCGTTTGTTGCTGGCATGTCATACCTACATTTGCTAATCTTGCCAATGAAAAAAATCATTAAAGTAGTTGTCAATATCAGTGGGTTTTGTGATGAATGAGCCATCTGATTGCCTTTTTTCCTATCATTCTTTATATCATTTATTTTTGTTTCATAGTATATTTAACTTTTATTTGTATTTAGTTTAGTCACATGATTTCTTAATTTGCAGTACGTTTGCCAATCAGTGTGGCTGCCAGACTTATTTGCCATTCCTTTTGCCTCATCCCTCTAAACCATAACATTTTTAAATTCCTCATCAATCCGAGGGGATTTAACAGTTTTTACAGTCAATTTATTAATGGGTGCATGCTTATTAGTAACTGGAATAAGCAATTTCTTCAAATGTGTCAAGTGCAGCGTCTGGTTGCTCCTCATTACACACCACAGACCTGCAAATATTATTTACATCATCAACATATGAATCACTACAAAACGTATTATATGACTTCTTATACACTATATTAGGCCCAGCCTTTGGAACTTTGGTTTTCCTAGATATGGCTACTATATTGTGATCACTACATCCGATGGATTTGGATACTGCTTTAAATACAATTTCTGCAGCATTAGTAAAGATGTGATCAATACATGTTGATGATTTCACTCCTGTGCTGTTTGTAACTACCCTGGTAGGTTGACTGATAACCTGAACCAGGTTGCAGGCACTGGTTACAGTTTGAGTGGGCAGCTTGATGAGAGCCAGTCAATATATAAAATCGGCCAGAAAATATACTTCTCTGTTAATATCACATACATTATCAAGCATTTCACAAATATTATCTATAAAAGTGATTCCAGCAGAGCGACAGTAATATTTTAGCCAGATGTGTAATGCCAGTAGCCTGCTGAATCTTTCACACCTGCGGCCCAACGATGGTACAGGACCTGAAATGATTGGCCGTGTTTTTGGAGTCTTTTAACACTAAAATCAGTTATTTAAAACAGCCGTGTGATGTCCTGTACTCGTGCTCCTGGGTAGCACAGGGTTTGGTCTGCCATAACACCTCTGCCACACCACCTGTTATGGTCTGCCGTAACACCTTCTTAAAGAAGAAGAAGAAGTCTATGGGAACTAGATGAGCTATTATTAACTAGCTAGCTAGCTAATCCCTTCACAATTAAGAGGACATAAACAAACAGCTTTTAGGCCAAGTGTCCTTTATGTCTTGTAATTTCACATTTGGACTGAAACAACTAGCTAGCTAGCATGATTATATAATGTCTATCACAGCCAACTAGCTAGCTAGCATGATTATATCATGTCTACCACAGCCAACTAGCTAGCTAGCATGATTATATAATGTCTATCACAGCCAACTAGCTAGCTAGCATGATTATATCATGTCTATCACAGCCAACTAGCTAGCTAGCATGATTATATAATGTCTATCACAGCCAACTAGCTAGCTAGCATGATTATATCATGTCTATCACAGCCAACTAGCTAGCTAGCATGATTATATCATGTCTATCACAGCCAACTAGCTAGCTAGCATGATTATATAATGTCTATCACAGCCAACTAGCTAGCTAGCATGATTATATCATGTCTACCACAGCCAACTAGCTAGCTAGCATGATTATATCATGTCTACCACAGCCAACTAGCTATCTAGCATGATTATATCATGTATATCACAGCCAACTAGCTAGCTAGCATGATTATATCATGTCTATCACAGCCTACTAGCTAGCTAGCATGATTATATCATGTCTATCACAGCCAACTAGCTAGCTAGCATGATTATATCATGTCTATCACAGCCAACTAGCTAGCTAGCTATATGAATGATGCACTGAAATTAGCTACTCTCAAGGGACCACTATTGGTCGCTAGCTAGCGAGGACATGAAATGATGGCAAAGTTGTCCCTTTTCAGGTTTAGAAGAAGTGACTGCTAAATGCTAACTCCCGTTCGTTTAAGCTGGTTAGCATAGCTAGCATACAGAAATCATTTTTTTTATTATTTTTTTTTTTTATGGTCATTTGGCAGACGCTCTTATCCAGAGCGACTTACAGGAGCAATTAGGGTTAAGTGCCTTGCTCAAGGGCACATCGACATATTTTTCACCTAGTCGGCTCGGGGATTAGAACCAGCGACCTTTCGGTTACTGGCACAACGCTCTTAACCACTAAGCTACCTGCCGCCCCAGGTATGGTAGTCAGTCGTTTTTAACTGTAATGCAGTTGATTGGTAACGATGACATGAACATGTGTTGGGGTTGACATCCATACAAGCGTTATACTCAAAACAATTTTTTTAGGGGGTAGACTAGCTTTAATATTGCAGATAGATTGTGGCTTCAATCAGTGTAATTGTCTACATCATTTCCAATCCCCCATATTTTTTTGTTTGTAAATATATATAATATATATATATATATAGATTTAAATATATATATATATATATATATATATATATATATATATATATATATATATATATATTTTCCTTTATTATTTTCCCCAAACCCTACCACCCCTCCCCTAATTGGAGTAAACGAATGAACAACAACACTTAGGCTTCTACTTCCAGCTTATTCATAATACATACATTTTACGGACAGTATATTTTACAAAAGTTATCTTTTGTTTGTTTTTAGTCCCATCCTTCAGCTACCCTCAACTACTCCCATCTGTCTCTGAACACCATCCAGTTTATATTTCTATTTGCCATATATTTTTCAACTGTGCTGTGATGTAGACACATTTTGCTTGGGGTGAATGAGGAGACTCAGGATCTTTTCCCCCACGGCCCTTCACTACGTGTTTCCATGGCAATTCCATTGTTTTGGTCGAGTTCCATTGACCTCTTTACCGCATCTATGAATAGCAACATTTGTTTTGCAGTTGTCTAAATTGCCCAGCTCTCAGACCTGTGTCTGTCTGTCTGTCTGTCTGTCTGTCTGTCTGTCTGTCTGTCTGCTAGCTTGTCTGCCTGTCTGTCTGTCTGTCTGCTATCATGTCTGTCTGTTATCCTGTCTGTCTGTCTGTCTGTCTGTCTGTCTGCTAGCTTGTCTGCCTGTCTGTCTGTCTGTCTGCTATCATGTCTGTCTGTTATCCTGCCTGCCTGTCTGTCTGTCTGTCTGTCTGTCTGTCTGCTATCATGTCTGTCTGTTATCCTGCCTGCCTGTCTGTCTGCCTGTCTGTCTGTCTGTCTGTCTGTCTGTCTGTCTGCTAGCCTGTCTGCCAGCTTGCCTGTCTAGGAGTTTCAGATGTGCCTGGAGGAGTGGTGCTGGCTAACTGGAGTGCAACTTTACTGGAGCACATGTAGTATGAAGGTAAATTAATGTCATAAGTGTACAATCATGTAAAGTATGAGTTGCCATGTAAAGTATGAGTTGCCATGTAAAGTATGAGTTGCCATGTAAAGTATGAATTGGCATGTAAAGTATGAGTTGCACATGTAAAGTATGAGTTGCACATGTAAAGTATGAGTTGCAGTGTAAAGTATTAGTTGCCGTGTAAAGTATGAGTTGCACATGTAAAGTATGAGTTGCCATGTAAAATATGAGTTGCACATGTAAAGTATGAGTTGCACATGTAAAGTATGAGTTGTCATGTAAAGTATGAATTGCCATGTAAAGTATGAGTTGCCATGTAAAGTATGAGTTGCCATGTAAAGTATGAGTTGCACATGTAAAGTATGAGTTGCCATGTAAAGTATGAATTGCACATGTAAAGTATGAGTTGCCATGTAAAGTATGAGTTGCCATGTAAAATATGAATTGCCATGTAAAGTATGAGTTGCACATGTAAAGTATGAGTTGCACATGTAAAGTATAAGTTGCACATGTAAAGTATGAGTTGCCATGTAAAGTATGAGTTGCACATGTAAAGTATGAGTTGCCATGTAAAGTATGAGTTGCCATGTAAAGTATGAGTTGCACATGTAAAGTATGAGTTGCCATGTAAAGTATGAGTTGCACGTGTAAAGTATGAGTTGCCATGTAAAATATGAGTTGCCATGTAAGGTATGAGTTGCCATGTAAAGTATGAGTTGCCATGTAAAGTATGAGTTGCACATACTAGGGGGCTAGGGTCAGCTTGTCTTATCTGGACCCAGTGCAGACAGATCTAGTGATATGGACTGGTGGGACCTGACCCTTGATCAGCACTCCTGGTGTAATGTGTATCTTAGCCCCTTCACTAATGCCCCCTTGCAGCTTCTACACATCAACATGCATCTTCAAACCCGTCTAGACTTTGAGGGTGATGTGGTTGGCCATTTTTTTCCCCCAGTGAGATATTGATTGTCCCTTCCCTTCCCCTCCCCCAAACCATTTTATCTCCCTCCCTCTCTTGGTTGCAGACTTCTTCCTGGTTAACCTGATCCTGTGGGTGGAGGGCTTCTTGGCAGCCATCCCCTTCACCACGCTGGTGGCCATCTTGGCTTTGTGGTTTGTGTCCCTCACCATCGTGGGCGCCTAGACTACTTCAGCTTCATGAGGCCTGTGAGTTTCACCTATCAATCGCACTGTCTGCATGAATAACTCTTTCAGGTCATCTTACATCATGTGAGTTTCACCTGTGTGTTTCATGTGGTTCCATAGAGAACTGCTATGAGTCAACTGTGTTGGGGGTGTGTTGTGTAAGGGATAGAGAGGGGTCAAATAGAGGGGGTCAAAGAGAGAGGGTCAAAGAGAGTGGGAGAGAGAGGGTCAAAGAGAGAGGGAGAGAGAGTGTCAAATAGAGAGGGAGAGAGAGGGTCTGAGAGAGAGGGAGAGAGAGAGGGAGAGAGACGGTTAAATAGTGAGAGGGAGGGAGAGGGGGTCAAAGAGAGAGGGAGAGAGAGGCTCAAAGAGGGAGAGGCTCAAAGAGAGAGGGAGAGAGAGGGTCAAAGAGGGAGAGACTCAAAGAGAGAGGGAGAGAGGGGGTCAAAGAGAGAGAGAGAGAGGGAGATGGAGAGGGTTAAAGAGAGAGGGAGGGAGGGTGAAAGAGAGAGAGGGAGAGAGAGGGTCAAAGAAAGACGTTCAGTGAGAGACAAAGGGGATGACATTAAGGAGATTCAGATGGAATCCCAGCCTAAATGTTTCAAATGAACAATTAGAACTTTGAGGTTCCCTCTATATACGTTTCATATAATGTGATATAATAATATTATTGAAAATAAAATAAAACCAGTCTTTGAAAATTTACTTTTTTGTCTGAAAATAAAATTAAACATTATCTCAACTGCGTTTCAAACTCCAGTCAGCAGATGGCGCTGTGGGTCTTTCAGGCAAGTCTGCCAGAGTGTGACGTGGAAGTGAACTGGACGCTTCTTTCAACAACAACAGCTAGTCTGTCGTCACTAGTTACCACAGTCACAAAGTCATAATTATGGCTAAACCCCGCCTATTTCTACAACGTCTGTTCTTAAAATCGGACTTAAAATCTAACCTTAACCGCATTGCTAACCTTATGCCTAACCCTGACCTTAAATGAAGACAAAAAAGGAAATGTTTGTTTTCATGAATTTTTACGATAGCCAATGTTAGCTTTGTGGCTGTGGTAACAAGTGACAACCCAGTCATGTTATTTTATAGTTCAATGACAATGGTCAGCCACCTCGGTAGCTTGATGGCCGAAACATTGAAGATCTTTAGACGCTTTCGTGTATATTAGCCACTGTGTTTTAAACCCACTTCTGTCGTCTAGTTAGTTATCCCATTTAATTTCATATTTACGTTGTTGTTATTAGTCAGCTAACGTAGCTACCTGGCTGGTTAAGTTAGCACTAGCCTAGCTAGCTAACATCCCCGACCATGAGCTCACTAAGCTACTCTCCTCCTGCTAAAGAAGAGGAGGTCTGCTGGACGGAGAAAGAGGGTCTGTGGCTGAACGTTGTCGTGAAAGAGGAGAAGGAAGAGGAGGATGTCACAGCAAAGAAAGAAGGGGAGGAAGTTACAGTGAAGGAAGAGGAGGAAGTTACAGTGAAGGAAGAGGAGGAAGTTACAGTGAAGGAAGAGGAGGAAGTTACAGTGAAGGAAGAGGAGGAAGTTACAGTGAAGGAAGATGAGGCTGTTACAGTGAAGGAAGAGGAGGATACCGTTCTTGGAGTGAAGGAGGAGGGAGAGATAACTGTCATATTGGAAGAAGAGGAGGAGATTGGAGATCTGATTAACACAAGTAAGTCCTGTCTTAAAAACAGAAGCACAACACTGCAGTTGTTGAACTAAAGGACAAGGTCGTGGGGGTAACGGAGTCACACTCCCACTATCAAATAAAATAAAATCAAGCTTTATTTATACAGCACATTTCAGACAAGCTAAAAAGGTGTGTTTTTAAGAGCTATTTTAAAAATGTCCACAGTTTCGGCCCCCCTCAGGTTCTCTGGCTATTCCAGAGGCTGGGGGCATAGTAACTAAAGGCTGCCTCTCCATGCCCCAGAGGCTGGGGGCATAGTAACTAAAGGCTGCCTCTCCATGCCCCAGAGGCTGGGGGCATAGTAACTAAAGGCTGCCTCTCCATGCCCCAGAGGCTGGAGGCATAGTAACTAAAGGCTGCCTCTCCATGCCCCAGAGGCTGGGGGCATAGTAACTAAAGGCTGCCTCTCCATGCCCCAGAGGCTGGGGGCATAGTAACTAAAGGCTGCCTCTCCATGCCCCAGAGGCTGGGGGCATAGTAACTAAAGGCTGCCTCTCCATGCCCCAGAGGCTGGGGGCATAGTAACTAAAGGCTGCCTCTCCATGCCCCAGAGGCTGGGGGCATAGTAACTAAAGGCTGCCTCTCCATGCCCCAGAAGGCTGCCTCTCCATGCCCCAGAGGCTGGGGGCATAGTAACTAAAGGCTGCCTCTCCATGCCCCAGAGGCTGGGGGCATAGTAACTAAAGGCTGCCTCTCCATCCCCCAGAGGCTGGGGGCATAGTAACTAAAGGCTGCCTCTCCATGCCCCAGAGGCTGGGGGCATAGTAACTAAAGGCTGCCTCTCCATGCCCCAGAGGCTGGGGGCATAGTAACTAAAGGCTGCCTCTCCATGCCCCAGAGGCTGGGGGCATAGTAACTAAAGGCTGCCTCTCCATGCCCCAGAGGCTGGAGGCATAGTAACTAAAGGCTGCCTCTCCATGCCCCAGAGGCTGGGGGCATAGTAACTAAAGGCTGCCTCTCCATGCCCCAGAGGCTGGGGGGCATAGTAACTAAAGGCTGCCTCTCCATGCCCCAGAGGCTGGGGTCATAGTAACTAAAGGCTGCCTCTCCATGCCCCAGAGGCTGGGGGCATAGTAACTAAAGGCTGCCTCTCCATGCCCCAGAGGCTGGGGGCATAGTAACTAAAGGCTGCCTCTCCATGCCCCAGAGGCTGGGGGCATAGTAACTAAAGGCTGCCTCTCCATGCCCCAGAGGCTGGGGGCATAGTAACTAAAGGCTGCCTCTCCATGCCCCAGAGGCTGGGGGCATAGTAACTAAAGGCTGCCTCTCCATGCCCCCAGAGGCTGGGGGCATAGTAACTAAAGGCTGCCTCTCCATGCCCCAGAGGCTGGGGGCATAGTAACTAAAGGCTGCCTCTCCATGCCTTAAATTGCACCACCATCTAACCCTGCACCTATACACTAAAAACCCACCAGGCCATCCCAATACTTTGGCCCTAAACGATCCTACACCAGGCCATCCCAATACTTTGGTCCTAAACGATCCTACACCAGGCCATCCCAATACTTTGGTCCTAAACGATCCCCCACCAGGCCATCCCAATATTTTGGTCCTAAACGATCCTAAACCAGGCCATCCCAATACTTTGGCCCTAAACGATCCTACACCAGGCCATCCCAATACTTTGGCCCTAAACGATCCCCCACCAGGCCATCCCACTACTTTGGTCCTAAACGATCCCCCACCAGGCCATCCCAATACTTTGGCCCTAAACGATCCTACACCAGGCCATCCCAATACTTTGGCCCTAAACGATCCCCCACCAGGCCATCCCACTACTTTGGTCCTAAACGATCCCCCACCAGGCCATCCCAATACTTTGGTCCTAAACGATCCTACACCAGGCCATCCCAATACTTTGGCCCTAAACGATCCTACACCAGGCCATCCCAATACTTTGGCCCTAAACGATCCTACACCAGGCCATCCCACTACTTTGGCCCTAAACGATCCCCCACCAGGCCATCCCAATACTTTGGCCCTAAACGATCCCCCCACCAGGCCATCCCAATACTTTGGCCCTAAACGATCCTACACCAGGCCATCCCAATACTTTGGCCCTAAACGATCCTACACCAGGCCATCCCACTACTTTGGCCCTAAACGATCCCCCACCAGGCCATCCCAATACTTTGGCCCTAAACGATCCCCCACCAGGCCATCCCAATACTTTGGCCCTAAACGATCCCCCACCAGGCCATCGACCTGGGAGGATGGAACCCCTTCCCTTAAAACAAAAAAGAACGGCTAGAGAAGAGGGGAAGAGAGCGTCTTTCAGCGGTCCTTTTGCATTTATTGATGGAAAGAAGATCGATTGCCATGACTACAAGTGAACGTCTCAATCTGACTTGAGAGGACTGACTGACTTACACGCTGTGTTCTCAGGTATATTGCTACAATGAATTGAAGTCGATGTGGTCCTACTCTTTCTAAGTCAAATGAAAACGCTAACAGTTTGCTAAATTTTCTCATGAGTAAGTCGATTGTCATTATTAGATTCACACTGTTTTATATCACCAGGTTCGTAAATGTTGTGAAAACGGGTTCATCATATTGATCACAACTACCTCGTTTTACAGCCTGGTCTCATAGACTAGACGTAACATAGTAAATGTAAATGTTGTGAAAACGGGTTCATCATATTGATCACAACTACCTCGTTTTACATCCTGGTCTCATAGACTAGACGTAACATAGTAAATGTAAATCCGGACACTGAAATTATATACTTAACACTGGAATCTCCCTTAAACATTTCTGAATATATACACTACCAGTCAAAAGTTTGGCCAAGAGTGTGCAAAGCTGTCATCAAGGCAAAGGGTGGCTATTTGAAGATAATCAAATATAAAATATTTTTTGATTTGTTTAACACTTTTTTGGTTAGTACATGATTCCATATGTGTTATGTCATAGTTTTGATGTCTTCACTATTATTCTACAATGTAAAAAAATAGTATTTCTGTAGTGCTTTGATCAGTCTCTATACTTCGACATCCCATGAAAGCAACATTATTATTTTAAAAAACATGATTTGAAGCTTTACATCATTAACAAAAATTGTTATATGGTTTTTAGTTAAAGTAAGACAGACTGATATGATTGAAATATCTATGGTACCACATCATATAACTTATATTATTACAACCAACTCATGTCTGATTTCAAATGATGAAGAGGACAGAATCAAGACAGGGATCATTTTGATCTGGATTAAATGTTCTATAGAAACTGGCCACAGGTTATTGAAGCAATAAGGCATGACAACCTGTGGATTATTGTGAATAACACACAACTAAGGGCTGATCTATTGTGCCCTATGAACTGAAAATTGACAAAATAGTTCCAATTCATAAAGCTGACACAGGCACACATCATTCTACTGAATTAGGTACTGATTAGGTGATCACATTAACCAAATCTTATTTAACGAGGAAAAGTATAAAAACCACTGCTGTGGTTATCACTATCCTCTTGCAATAGAATCAGCTGGATGACAAAAACAGTGCTAATAGTACCTCAAAAGTAATATTAATCAAAAAATAACTATTGACCATGCCACATTTTTGAGTGAGGAAAAGAAGGGTTCAATTCTGGCTTTACTGGCAGAGGGATACAGTGAGCGTCAGGTTGCTTCCATCCTTAAAATTTCAAAGACGGCGGTTCATAAGAACAAGGTCAAGCAGCAGACATTGGGGACAACAAAGCTACAGATCGGCAGAGGGCGAAAACGACACTCTACTGACCGGGATGACCGCCAACTCATTCGAATGTCACTCAAGAACCGTAGGATGACATCAAGTGACCTACAAAAATAATGGCAAACGGCAGCTGGGGTGAAGTGCACGACGAGGACGGTTCGAAACAGGCTCCTAGAAGCAGGGCTGAAGTCGTGCAAAGCTAGAAAAAAGCCCTTCATCAATGAAAAGCAAAGAAAAGCCAGGCTGAGGTTTGCAAAAGACCATTAGGATTGGACCGTAGAGGACTGGAGTAAGGTAATCTTCTCTGAGTCCAATTTTCAGCTTTGCCCAACACCTGGTCGTCTAATGGTTAGACGGAGACCTGGAGAGGCCTACAAGCAACAGTGTCTCGCACCCACTGTGAAATTTGGTGGAGGATCGGTGATGATCTGGGGGTGCTTCAGCAAGGCTGGAAACGGGCAGATTTTTCTTTGTGAAGGACGCATGAATTAAGCCACGTACAATGTTGTCCTGGAAGAAAACTTGTTTCCTTTTTCTCTGACATTGTTCCCCAACTCTGAGGATTGGTTTTTCCAGCAGGACAAGGCGCCATGCCACACAGCCAGGTCAATCAAGGTGTGGATGGAGGACCACCAGATCAAGACCCTGTCATGGCCAGCCCAATCTCAAGACCTGAACCCCATTGAAAACTTCTGGAATGTGATCAAGAGGAAGATGGATGGTCACAAGCCATCAAACAAAGCCGAGCTGCTTGAATTTTTGCGCCAGGAGTGGCATAAAATCACCCAACATCAATGTGAAAGACTGGTGGAGAGCATGCCAAGACGCATGAAAGCTGTGATTGAAAATCAGGGTTATTTCACCAAATATTGATTTCTGAACTCTTCCTTAGTTAAAACATTAGTATTGTGTTGTTTAAAAATGAACATTCACTTATTTAACATTTACATTTACATTTTTTTTTTGTGGGGGGGTAGAAGGATTACTTTATCCTATCCCAGGTATTCCTTAAAGAGGTGGGATTTCAAATGTCTCCGGAAGGTGGTGAGTGACTCCGCTGTCCTGGCGTCGTGAGGGAGCTTGTTCCATCATTGGGGTGCCAGAGCAGCGAACAGTTTTGACTGGGCTGAGCGGGAACTATGCTTCCGCAGAGGAAGGGGAGCCAGCAGGCCAGAGGTGGATGAACGCAATGCCCTCGTTTGGGTGTAGGGACTGATCAGAGCCTGAAGGTACGGAGGTGTCGTTCCCCTCACAGCTCCATAGGCAAGCACCATGGTCTTGTAACAGATGCGAGCTTCAACTGGAAGCCAGTGGAGTGTGCGGAGGAGCGGGGTGATGTAAGAGAACTTGGGAAGGTTGAACACCAGACGGGCTGCGGCATTCTGGATGAGTTGTAGGGGTTTAATGGCACAGGCAGGGAGACCAGCCAACAGCGAGTTGCAGTAGTTGTAAAGTGGTTATCCCACTGGCTATGGGGTGAATGCACCAATTTGTGAGTCGCTCTGAATGGGAGCGTCTGCTAAATGACGTAAATGTGCCCTTGAGCAAGGCACTTAACCCTAATTGCTCCTGTAAGTCGCTCTGGATAAGAGCGTCTGCTAAATGACTAAAATGTAAATGTAAATGTAATCCAGGCTGGAGATGACAAGTGTCTGGATTAGGACCTGTGCTGCTTCCTGTGTAAGGCAGGGTCGTACTCTCCGAATGTTGTAGAGCATGAACCTACAGGATCGGGTCACCGCCTTGATGTTAGCGGAGAACGACAGGGTGTTGTCCAGGGTCACGCCAAGGCTCTTCGCACTCTGGGAGGAGGACACAACGGAGTTGTCAACCGTGATGGCGAGATCATGGAACGGGCAGTCCTTCCCCGGGAGGAAGAGCAGCTCCGTCTTGCCAAGGTTCAGCTTGAGGTGGTGATCCGTCATCCATACTGCTATGTCTGCCAGACATGCAGAGATGCGATTCGCCACCTGGTTATCAGAAGGGGGAAAGGAGAAGATTAGTTGTGTATCGTCAGCGTAGCAATGATAGGAGAGGCCATGTGAGGATATGACAGAGCCAAGTGACTTGGTGTATAGCGAGAATAGGAGAGGGCCTGGGGGCAGTGTTTTTCTTTGCATTATTCGAGGTCTGACAACACTGAATCTTTTTTTGTTATTTTGACCAGTTGTCATTTTCTGCAAATAAATGCTCTAACTGACAATATTTTTATTTGGAATTTGGGAGAAATGTTGTCGGTAGTTTATAGAATAAAACAAAAAATTTAATTTCACCCAAACACATACCTATAAATTTCACCCAAACACATACCAGAGAAACTTATATATATATATATATATATATATATTTTTTATGTTCAAATGCCTCTCCTGTGAAGTAGTGACGCGCGACATATGCCTCGTTGCCCTGAAACGAGTCACATTTGGTTGAAATGTTGTCTTGAAGACAACGTTAATTTGCTTTGACTCTAGTGTTCCATTTGTACATCTGCATTTGCGGGACACAACATAAAATAAACCAAGCCGTGCATCACACAGTTCTGCTCCCAGAATTCCTTCCCTCCCTCCATCACACAGTTCTGCTCCCAGAATTCCCTCCCTCCCTCCATCACACAGTTCTGCTCCCAGAATTCCCTCCCTCCCTCCATCACACAGTTCTGCTCCCAGAATTCCCTCTTTCCTTCCCTCCCTCCCTCCCTCCCTCCATCACACAGTTCTGCTCCCAGAATTCCCTTTCTCCTCTGTGTCTCCCTCAGCTCCTCCCTCTACACAGGCGTGCTCTGTACGCCTGTAGAAATAAATGGCTATAAAAACATATCTAACTGATGGGATACACAAGATACATTCCTTGCCAAGTCATGACAGTTGTGTCACATTCTAAATGGACCGGTTGGCTGAAGTAGGGAAATATGCGTTCCAACAATGAGCTGCAGTTTAGGAATAATTGCGTCATTTCCCACTTAGACTACTTTTCGGTTGTCACTAGTTATCACAGCCATAAAGTCAACATTGGCTATATATTTAAAATTAATGATTTGTTTGTTTTGTTGCTTTTTGGTCAATTTAAGTTTAGGTGTAAGGTTAATAGTGTGGTAAGGGTTAGGTTTAAAATCTGTTTTTAAGAAGAGAAATTGTAGAAACGAGCAGGGTTTATGACTTTTGGTTTGTAACCCTGAAAAATGTGTCTTTCAACTTGCCAAATTGAGCCCCATTTCAAATTATCACTCTTTAAGAATAACGGTTCTGTTCTATTTTATTCTGTTATCTGTTACATGTATTTCTTTCTATAAAATGTGTGTCTTGACTGTGATAAGGGCTCGAGAAATAAGATCTGCATCTTGTCTGCTAAATTAACAAAACAAGGCTATGCCATTGCACAGCCTTTCTGAAGATTGTGTTCCATTATATAATATAACCAGTTGATATTACAGTTTCAATAAATGAATCTTAAATGGCACTTGTTTTTTTTATTGACTGAATATATATATGAGGCAATTTAGCAATTAGGATTCGTTATCTGTAATGGTTATGATAAATTAGGCGTTGTTGCTCACTGTTGGCATATAGATAAATGCGCAAAACAATTTCCAGCGTCGCCCTTATTCTAAAATTTTTTTTTTTTAAATAGCTTTTCTTTTTAATTCGAGTACTCAACATTTTTTATGTGAGTACTCGAACAGTCAAAAAAAAGGTCAAATGCCCATCTCTAAAACGGACTATACAACTACAAGTAATGATTGAAGTTAAACGGACTGCAAGTAAATGTCTTACCTGGGATGAAATGTTTCAAATCAGATTTTAAGTCTGGACTAACAGTGAAATACTTACTTACAGACCGGACCGTTCCCAACAATGCAGAGAAAGAACATGGAGAAATAATAGCAAGGTAAATCACGTAATAATAAAAGTAATAATAGACACACAACGAGAATAGATACACAACGAGTAACGATAACTTGGCTATATAATCTGGGTAGCAGTACCGAGTCCATGTGCAGGGGTACGAGGTCATTGGGGTAGGTATGTACATATAACTAGGGATAAAGTGACAGATTATAAACAGTAGCAGCAGCGTATGTGATGAGTCGAAAAAGAAAGTGAGTGCAAAAAGGGTCAATGCAGATAGTCCAGGTAGCTATTTGGTTCACTATTTTAACAATTTAGCAGTGTTATGGCTTGGGGGTAGAAGCTGTTCAGGGTCCTTTGGGTTACAGACTGGGTGCGTCAGTACTGCTTGCCATGCGGTAGCAGAGAGAACAGTCTATGACTAGGGTGGCTGGAGTCTTTGACAATTTTGAGGGCCTTCCTCTGACACCGCCTGGTATAGAGGTCCTGGATGACAGGAAGCTCGGCCCCAGTGATGTACTGGGCCGGACGCACTACCCTCTGTAGCGCCTTGCGGTCGGATGCCAAGCAGTTGCCATACCAGGCGGTGATGCAACCAGTCAGGATGCTCTCGATGGTGCAGTTGTATAATTTTTTGAGGATCTGAGGACCCATGCCAAATCTTTTCAGCCTACTGAGGGAGAAGAGGTACTGTTGTGCCCTTATCACAACTGTGTGGGTGTGTGTGGACCATGATAGATCCTTAGTAATGTGGACCTCTCAACCCGCTCCGGCCGGGATGTCCTTGTCCCATCGCGCTCTATCGACCCCTTGTAGCGGGCCGGCGCATGCACGCTGACTCGTGTCGCCAGTTGTACAGTGTTTCCTCCGACACATTGGTGCAGCTGGCTTCCGGATTAAGCAAGCAGTGTGTCAAGAAGCAGTGCGGCTTGGCAGGGTCGTGTTTCGGAGGACACATGGCTCTCGACCTTCGCCTCTCCCGAGTCCGTACGGGAGTTGCAGCGATGGGACAAGACTGTAACGGGAGTAATAATGTAATTGGATGTCACGAAATTGGGGAGGAAGAGGGGTTACAAAAACAAACAACTACAAAAACATTTGGAGATTGTGAGGCCCATTCTTTTTTTAAGGTGATGCATATCTGTATTCCTAGTCATGTGAAATACATAGCTTAGGGCCTAATTTATTTATTTCAATTGACTGATTTTCTCATATGAACAGTAACTCAGTCAAATCTTTAAAATAGTTGCATGTTGCGTTTATATTTTTGTTCAGTATACTTAATGGAAAATAAACCTGGTAAACATCTCGCAGCCCTCACAAAACGAATACACACCTAACCAGTTATAATTTCATAAGATAAAAATACAAATGCGTTAGAAACAAAGCGGTTAACAACAATAATTTTTTTTTTTGCTTTTATGAAAATCTATATAAATCAGAATTAAACAACAGTTGGACTGATCCTTCTTATACTCAAAAACCCTTAAGCAATTATCAGCAGACAAAAAAATTATCAATATAAATAGAGATCACGCAAAAATAAATATTAGACACTGTTAACACATTCGCAAAGAGAAAAGCACCAGGAATGGACAGTTTAGAATAAGAATAGAATAGAATTCTAGAATTCTAGAATTCATAGAATTCTATTTAACATTTTTGAACAAAGTTGCCCCCCTATTTAAACAGATGACAACACGTCACTCAACTCAGTACTTCCTGGTTCCAAGTCAATACTTCCTAGTTCCAAGTCAGTACTTCCTAGTTTCAAGTCAGTACTTCCTAGTTCCATGTATCAAACTGTTATTTCAGTTATATCGGGAAAATCTGGAGAGTTACAGGTTTAATAAATTGTGACAATAAAATAACAACAAAGCTCATAAATAATAGAATGGCGAAAGTCTTACCACTCTTGATACATATCAACCAAACAGGGTTTATAATTTTAAAAAAGACACTTACAAACAAATACAAGAACATGTTTCAGTTTAATACAATACGCTAAAAAATAAATATAGATGTATCAATAATGGCTGTTGATCCCAAAAAGGCTTTCGACCGTCTTGAAAGGCCTTTTCTATTCAAAACGTTGGGTAGCTTTCAACTTTCTAGCTGAAATAATACATTTTATAAAAATATTGTATAAATGTCCTGAAGCAAAAAATATACGCAAATAATACATTATCTGGTTAAATAGCTTTAGAAAGGGGCACAAGACAGGGATGTCCTCTCTCCCCTCTCCTGTTTGAACTGGCAATTGAACCGCTTGCAGAAAGAATTAGACAGGACCCCAAACGTAACAGGTATCAGTATTGGTAAACATGAATATAAACTAAACTTATTTGCTGACGATTTCCTGATATACCTGACCAATATTGAAAACTCAATGCCCCACTTGCTAAAAATATTTTCAGAATGGCAATAATAACTAATGAGCTACAGCAGTCCTTTAAGAGGACCACAAAAATATTAAATACTTAGGATGCTTAGTAAATGACAACAAACAACAAATAAATAAAGATAACTTTATTCCATTACTCAACAATATGAAAGCAGATCTAATTCAATTGAACAATATTCCATAAATCTTACAGGTGGAATAAACCTCTTCAGAATGGCATGGCTCCCAAAGTTTGTATATTTATTCTCTGTAATACCCCATATACCAATTACCCCACCGAAGACATTCTTTTAAAAAAGTATACTCGGGCATAACAGACTTTATATGGGCAAATAAAAGTCATAGAATTAAAAAGGGAAAGTTTTACATCTTCCTCAGTCTGAGGGGGGTTTTAACCTCCCAGACTTGGAATTGGATCAACTCACCACCCAAGGCTAGTTTATTTTCAAAAGATAAAGCTAAGAACTTTAACAACCTTTAATAGTTAAGAACACTATAACAATATGGAAGAAAATGAAAGAAAATGAAACGTATTCTACAATAAATAATATCACTCCCTAAAAACACACCCCCTAAGGAACAATCCTTGGGAGGCTTTTAGAATTTACTGATACATTTGGTCCACATGGAAAACTAAAGGCATAGAAAACCGTAAATGACTTGGTAATAGGAAATACATTTATTTCCATGACAGAATTAAAAAGCAACTTTGGACTGACCAATGTAGATATTTTCAAATACATGCAACATTAAAGGTTTGATATCAGGAAAATGTCGATTTGAAATATTTTGGACATCGGAGCAGTCTTGAGGAAATCCTATTTGAGTCGGAAAAGGATATTCCTATGATAGGTAAGATATAGACAAAACCTTGCAGAAAGCCTTATGAGGGACTTTTCTTTTAACCTTTTATTTAAACAGGGAGTCACCATTGAGACCAGGGTCTCTTTCACAAGGGAGCCCTGCACATAACATTTACAAGACCAAATCAAATCAAAAACAGACTACAATACCAGCACAACCTATCACCATCCAGAACAACAGCCACTTCCTCAGCAACTAGTTTCCCTATCAATATTTTAATTGTCCGTGTATTTTGCAGTTGGTTCCAGCAAGTCTGGATTAAACGTCATAAGAAGACTGTTTTTATCATATGGAGATTTCATTTAGGTCTCTCTGTTTAACCAAATACTCTGTTTGTCTTTGGCAGGAGAGAGACCAGACTCTGACAGTGGAAAGGGTCCATCAGGGGAACAAGACCTAGAGACGCCCAAACCAGCGAGACCACACTCCTGCTCCCAGTGTAACAAGAGTTTTAAGTGGTTATGTAAGCTGAAAAAGCATGAGAAAATACACACAGGAGAGAAGCCTTTCCAATGCTCCCAGTGTGGAAAGAGTTTTACCCAGTTAGGGACCCTGAAAAGGCATGAGAGAATACACACAGGAGAGAAGCCTTTCCAATGTTCCCAGTGTGGAAAGGGTTTTACACGGTTAGGGAACCTGAAAAAGCATGAGAGAACACACACAGGAGAAAACCCCTTACAATGCTCCCAGTGTGGAAAGGGTTTTACCAAGTTAGGGGAACCTGAAGGAGCATGAAAGGACACACACAGGGGAGAACTCTTACTTTTGCTCGCTGTGTGGAAAGGATTTTACCAAGTTAGGGAGCCTAAAAGTACATAAAAGAATACACACAGGAGAGAAACCTTTCCAATGTTCCCAGTGTGGAAAGGGTTTTACAAGGTTAGGGCATCTGAAGGAACATAAAAGAATACACACAGGAGAGAAACCTTTCCAATGCTCCCATTGTGGAAAAGGTTTTGCCCTGTTAGGGAACCTGAATATGCATGAAAAAACACACAGAGGAGAGAAGCCTTTCCAATGCTCCCAGTGTGGAAAGAGCTTTACACAGTTAGGGAACCTGAAGGAGCATGAAAGGACACACACAGGGGAGACATCTTACCATTGCTGTCTGTGTGGAAAGGATTTTACACGGTTAGGGAACCTGAAAAGGCATGAGAGAATACACACAGTATTTCCAATGCGCCCAGTCAGGAACAGGAGTTGGAACCGGTTCAGGGAACAGAACCTAAAACCAGAAAATAACAAAACATTTGAGGAACAGAAACAGAACCGGTAACGAAAGTGATCTCTACTGTTCTGGAACAGAACCGTTATTTTAAAAGCTTGGGAACAGGTTAATAATGTTATTTTTAAAGTAATTGCCTAGTGAAAATCTCCCTTTTATAAGTTAATATTCTGTTGTCATGACTTGCCCTCATGGGCTGAGGATCAAAGATGCCGGCTAGGCAAAGGTTTGAACACCCCCTTTCCTGGGGGCCAGTTTTATGACCGGTCGTAAATTCCTTGCAGAAACTTTCTTTTCCATGCCATGCAGTATTGGGAGAGGGAATTTCCATGTGAGACACAGGAAGTCTTCCCACCAAGACTCCAACATCCAAAAGTGGATAATGAAACAATATTCCTACTTAAAATAATGTGGGTAATGGTCGGTGGGGACTTAAAGAACAATCATGTCAAATTCGTTACTATGTTGTGATGTCATTAAAGATGGTAAAACAACATAACTACACTTCACAGTTATGAGGTTTGCATCTAATTGTTGTATAAAACAAATGATTAAGTATAATAATACTTTAGTGAAGATAACAATGTGATTTTATCATTAGATGAGATGATTGTTTTCCAAATAGATTTGTTCCCAGTCAGTGGCCACGCCCAGATGAGCACAAACATGATGGAACGCACCTTTTACCCCGAGTGCATAAAAAAATTAACATTAGACCAGCAGACGTGACGCGTGAGCTCAACGATACAAAATGGTTTAAAACTACAACTCCATTACCAAAGGAAGACCAAGCATACTACGGTATAAACCGGCTGTTGCAAACGGTTGAATTTCTACCAGACCAGTAAGCGTGAAGCTGAAGCTACACGTTACAAAATGGTTAAGACCAGAAAGACCAGGAAACGTGAGTCGTTAATCCACACGTTTGAAATGGAGAAACTCTGAAACTCTCAACCTCTACACGAGGTGAAGAAGGTGACAATGCACTAGACCTTATCATCTCGGTCTGCAGCTGGCATGTATAGTCGTCTAGAGAACTTTCACTAAAAGACACGAGTTGGGAAGGACAATCCCTCTCAGACAACCGCTGGTACATCTGAAGTAACCATTCTAACCACCACTACGACCAGAAACTCTACCAAGGACATTTGGATCTCTGGTGGGCAAACCAGAGTCATCAACTCAACTATCGAGGACAGCTACACGTAAATACATGTTGCATTTCTAATACAAATTAGCTTTTAGTGGGGGTTTTAAGCGTTTGTATTTCCGTGTAGCGTAGTTTCCATAGTAACCACGATAGTTTGAATCTCTGTCTCTCCCCCTTCCACTCTGACCCTCCTCCTACCCAAGCATTCATGCTATTGTTAGTCCAGTCCACCAGGGACCTGTTTTCATTGTATTACGTTAGTAATCAACAACCTGTGTGTGTGTGTTTGTATTTTGTTGTTATTTAGTTAGTTATATATAATAATTAAGCCAATTTGTGTATTGTTGATTCATCAATAAGGTTAGGGTTCTTGCAGGTTCAAGGTTTATGCGAAGTTCAGAATGAGACTGACAAGAGGTAATTATTTAATAAGTGACTTATCGATATATATATAACATATATCTTCTAAGAGTTTAATTCGGGAGATGGTAACTCGTTAAACAACTTCTTCCGTGGTGCCCCAAATTCCTAATGAGTTTTCTGAATATAAATAAAATGTGGAACGCCATTAGTGAACGTTCATTATATACATACATCTATGTATCGTTACATGTAGGAGGAGCATTATAGAGCTAGATGCTTATTTTGATACTATCTGTTTGTTTGACTGAATTAATAAGAAATTGGCTTAACCTTTTCACACGTACCAACAAACAGGTGTGATCATTCTACAGTGGTCCCTGCAGCGTACGCTCAAACCGGTGTGATTGGAACGCTTATTTAGAACGTCCAGTTTCGATTGACGCAACAGTCATAATTTGAGCTAGCCACACTGTTTTTTTCACAGAAACATTTCGTACAAACACAGTCCTTACAAAGTTATGTCCTGAATGTGACCTGTTTATTTTTTTTGGATGCAAATGTTCAGACATTCACAGAAATAGCGACAGCATAACACAATCATCCAAACCGGAAAGTGTAGGCTACATTAGTCCTAGCGCTAACTGAGGAAAGATTGACGTAACGCAAGCGGTCATATTTAAATAACTCTCAGCTGACAGAAATCGCAATATGAATGAGCTAATAGCAATTACTATTTATAATTCATCACATCACGGGTGAGCTCAACATTGATCAAAATAATTGAGTAAAACACTTTCTAGAAATCGAAAGTAATCCGATTTAATAAGAGAAGACAAGATGATGAGTTTGGTCTGTTTGCAGTATGCATGTTGAAGGGGGTGTGTCGTCTACGATCATTCACTTCCCTTCATTCACTTCCGGAAATTTACCCGAAAGACGAGTGAACCATTCCTTCACCTCATTATAACATCTTTGGTCTGACAGACGTTTACGTGACACCCAGAATGTATTGTATAATGTCAACAAACATGGCGCCACACATAGCTGGCAAATAGCTTAGCATTAGCTCATTATAATCAGTACAACCTTCCAAAAAAACTATTTTACACATATCATAGGTGTCCATTGCAATCTATGCAATAATCGGAATGGAGCTAATGCGAGCGCCAGCCAGAAAATGTGCCAGTTTGTGCAAGAATGTCTCAAATGTGTGCGGGAAAAAAATGGGGAAGGGCTCTCCTCGAAGAGGGAAGTTTGTCCGGCTCAGTAAAGCATCAAACATAAATCGTCTGCGAAACTGAAATGTGCTTCTTCTATGTGAATTAGAGGAGGCTGGAACACGCCTCAATTCAAACTGCTGTTTAGAAAATACAACTTCTTAGAAAATGATTTGAAATTGACAAGTTGAAACAATGAATCCTATAGATAATTAGCAGGCAGCGCGTGTTAACTGTCCTGTTGCGTAACAATCACATTCTGGAACAGTGAGTGCATTCTGACATCACCTGGGGCGACCGTTAGAGATATTTGGAACTCGCGTGTGAAAAGGTTCAATGCAATTCTGTAGCAGAAGTTATGTTTTTTTTTTTTATAAGTTTATTCTCACTCATTAAAAATCTTCACTAATCAATCAACGGTTACTTGTCTTTGTAGGTCTTAATCCATTTACATTGTTTTTTAGTCATTTAGCAGACGCTCTTATGGTGAGTGGATACATTTTCATACTGTAAAGTTTCATGGAAATACGAAATAAAACAATTCCATCAACTTCCCGGGGTCAGTAGCTTCAGCTCAACATCACACACACACACACACACACACACACACACACACACACACACACACACACACACCCCCCCCAACTGACACTCACAAGTGCCTGATTGACTGTTCTCTGATAAGCTGCCCAGTAATTGGTTGAGAGAATGCCAAGAGTGTGCAAAGCTGTCATCAAGGCAAAGGGTGGCTACTTTGAAGAATCTCAAATATAAACTATATTTTGATTTGTTTAACACTTTTTTTTTGTTGGTTACTACATGATTCCATAAGTGTTATTTCATAGTTTTGATGTCTTCACTATTATTCTACAATGTAAAAAAAATTGTAAAAATAAAGAAACCGTTGAATGAGTAGGTGTGTCCAAACTTTTGACTGGTACTGTATGTTGGTCTGATGTGTATAAGGAAGTGAATCCAGATGCAGCACTGGAAGAATTTTAAAACTATTCTTGCCAATTGTTGACAAGCAGCTGTTAAGACGTTAACTGTGAAAACTGTTAGAGCCCCCTAGATTGATGATGAATTGAACAAATGTATGGTTCAATGTAGGCCGTCATTGTAAATAGGAATTTGTCTTTAATTGACTTATAAAAGAAAATGAATAAGCAAAAGAGGGGGCAAACAAGTCGGGCTGCTCAGCTGATTGGTTGATTTATACATACTGTCAATTTAGACAAGTCGGGCTGCTCAGCTGATTGGTTGACATACTGTCAATTTAGACAAGTCGGGCTGCTCAGCTGATTGGTTGATTTATACATACTGTCAATTTAGACAAGTTGGGCTGCTCAGCTGATTGGTTGATTATACATACTGTCAATTTAGACATTTTGTGACTGAACTTAACAAAAGTAAGAATAAATTATACAGTGGCTTGTGAAAGTATTCACCCCCCTTGGCATTTTTCCTATTTTGTTGCCTTACAACCTGGAATTAAAATTGATTTGGGGGGGGGTTGTATCATTTGATTTACACAACATGCCTACCACTTTGAAGATGCAAAAAACAGTAATGGGCCTCAACATGGTGTTCTAACCGGACAACACAGTAATGGGCCTCAACATGGTGTTCTAACCGGACAACACAGTAATGGGCCTCAACATGGTGTTGTAACCTGACAACACAGTAATGGGCCTCAACATGGTGTTCTAACCGGACAACACAGTAATGGGCCTCAACATGGTGTTGTAACCGGACAACACAGTAATGGGCCTCAACATGGTGTTCTAACCGGACAACACAGTAATGGGCCTCAACATGGTGTTCTAACCGGACAACACAGTAATGGGCCTCAACATGGTGTTGTAACCTGACAACACAGTAATGGGCCTCAACATGGTGTTCTAACCGGACAACACAGTAATGGGCCTCAACATGGTGTTGTAACCTGACAACACAGTAATGGGCCTCAACATGGTGTTCTAACCGGACAACACAGTAATGGGCCTCAACATGGTGTTCTAACCGGACAACACAGTAATGGGCCTCAACATGGTGTTCTAACCGGACAACACAGTAATGGGCCTCAACATGGTGTTCTAACCGGACAACACAGTAATGGGCCTCAACGTGGTGTTCTAACCGGACAACACAGTAATGGGCCTCAACATGGTGTTCTAACCGGACAACACAGTAATGGGCCTCAACATGGTGTTCTAACCGGACAACACAGTAATGGGCCTCAACATGGTGTTCTAACCGGACAACACAGTAATGGGCCTCAACGTGGTGTTCTAACCGGACAACACAGTAATGGGCCTCAACGTGGTGTTCTAACCGGACAACACAGTAATGGGCCTCAACATATCAACATGTATCTCCTGAGTGGCGCAGTGGTCTAAGGCACTGCATCGCAGTGCTAACTGTGCCACTAGATCCTGGTTCGAATCCAGGCTCTGTCGCAGCCGGCCGCGACCGGGAGACTCATGGGCGGCGCACAATTGGCCCAGCGTCGTCCAGGGTAGGGGAGGGAATGGCCGGCAGGGATGTAGCTCAGTTGATAGAGCATGGCGTTTGCAACGCCAGGGTTGTGGGTTCGATTCCCACGGGGGGCCAGTATAAAATAAAATAAAAATATGTATTCACTAAACTGTAAGTCGCTCTGGATAAGAGCGTCTGCTAAATGACTAAAATGTAAATGTAAATGTAACATGGTGTTCTAACCGGACAACACAGTAATGGGCCTCAACGTGGTGTTCTAACCGGACAACACAGTAATGGGCCTCAACGTGGTGTTCTAACCGGACAACACAGTAATGGGCCTCAATGTGGTGTTCTAACCGGACAACACAGTAATGGGCCTCAACGTGGTGTTCTAACCGGACAACACAGTAATGAGCAGAACCTAAGCAATAAGTATAAAGTTATTGACAGTTCTGGGACTTTATTTATTCTCTATATACTTTGTCTTATTCAATTATCTCATTTCAAATATTTAGTTAATTCATTTAAATGGCTGGTTAAATAATGACAACAAAACATTCACATACAAGTGCACACATTACATTTTTTACTTACATTTTTTACTCCTGAACTTATTTAGGCTTGCCATAACAAAGGGGTTGAATTCTTATTGACTCGAAGACATTTCAGCTTTTCATTTGTAATTAATTTGTAAAAATGTATAAAAACATAGATCCACATTGACATCATGGGGTATTGTGCGTAGGCCAGTGAAACGACATCTCAATTTAATCCATTTTAAATTCAACATGCCACATTGGCTTCAGAAACTGCCAGAAACCTGTTTAACACGGACAGCGTTTGATTCTATCTGCTCTCTTCTACCTTTCCTTGTTGGTAAAGTACCAGGATGTTGTCTCTGGTTTTGACTCTGAATTTAGAGAACTGAATTTGAAAACTGAATCTGAATGCATCTGAGAAGTTGAATATATGACACTTTGGTCAACATGAAATGGTCGTTCCATACTATGATGGGATGTATGAAAATGTGATGACGTTGTTCTAATAATATTGATAAGTTGATGACGTGAAGAACATTCACTAGTGTAGTGTCTAAAAGACACACCTTTGCTGGTCCATGCTGTGATGATAAGGAGTCCGCCGACACTGTACTTTGTTTATAAAGGTTTATTATAACAAAGGGTTTTCAGCATCGAATTTACAGATACCTGCAGATATCTTAAGAACAGCAAGAGCCAAATTCTGTAATTCGCTATTCCTTTCTCCTATTGTTCAAGACATGGTTTTATATCATTTATGACGTAATATGGTGTGATTCTAAAAACCAATCTCTGGCCTTTTCCACATCTCTCCCCTATACTTTTTCCATGAACTTTAGTAATGCTTTCCAGATGTTTCAGCAAAGTAGAGCAACGTTCATCTGTTACACCATTTTGCAACATCAGCAAAATCCTAGAGCCAAGTTTCCTCTAACACACTTTTTGCAAAGGTCAGCACTATCACAGACTCTAAGACACTACATATTTCCCCCCTTCGAGACTAATTAAGTCTCGAAAACAAAAAGAATAGGATTATGACAAATAACAATTCTTGTTCTTGAGTAACTTTAACAATAAACCAACATTTATGGAGAGTAAACACATGTCTATATAGACACATTTTTGTATGTAGTGTAAATACATTATTATGGAATGTAAATAAATTGTTATGGAGTGTAAATAAATTGTTATGGAGTGTAAATAAATTGTTATGGAGTGTAAATAAATTGTTATGGAGTGTAAGAGCGAAAAACCTGTCTGGCAGCTTTCATTCCAAATATCCATCAGTCAGTCAAGACAGGAAAATTCTCTCACGGCCCCTCTGCCCTAGGTGACCACCTAAGTACTCCAGCTCAATTTATACATCTTTATTAATACATTTTAAGCTATGATGCAATTGAATACATATGAAAACCCCAGCAAACAAAATACAATCAAAATGTCCACATTCAGGCTGGTCGACCCATCGGACCCTCCTGTGGATTCTCTCTGTCCTTGCCTAGACCCCATATCCCTAAACTTCAACAAAATAAACAAAAACATCTGAGGTCCCCACATGTACCCAACAACAGAAAACATAATTCTTCAAAAATTAATACAGAAAGAATATAACACTGGAATGTAGTCCACTACACTTCATCTCCTCCACAGTGTCGACTTTCAATGCGACGTCGATGATGGAATCGGAACATTTCCACTCCTTCCTTGTTCCACTTCCTCCAGTCCATTCATATTGTCCATGTTTGAGTATTTGAGTCCCTCTACATATTCCCCCATATGCTTCTGGAAGAAAAGAAAATACCAAACAGTATCTTTTGCAAAACAACACATGCAAATTAAAACATCAATATCAACTAAAAATGATATATAAAATTAGATATAAAATGAATCACATTCCATTTCCCCCCTTTGATTCATCACAATAATATAATCATCCCACAATCAGATATTCCAAATTTCCTAGAATTATTTCAACCCTAGTTTTCATAACATTTTAGTCTGACTTTTTCCAATGTTTATTTTTCTCAAATTTTTTCAAAAACCATTTCACTGATTTATTCACAAAACTCTTTCCCATTTTCTGAGGATATTAAGTCAGGAAATTCCCACCTGCTTATGACTTCTTTACACAACAACTTTGCAACCGACTGAGCATATTTTAGCTTAGTTGAACATCTTATGAACCTCTTGGTATATGAATGTAACCAAGAATAACAGTCACACATTATTTTTCAGACAGATTGTGCACCTACCTATGACATAGTCAATCTATTCAAAAAAATATGGTTCCCAAAAATTCTACTCCTTTGTGATCTTTATCCTAAACTCCCATTTACAACATAAGCTAACCCATAGCTTCCTAAATCATCATGATTTCTTCAAAACAATAATTGATTGCTACTCTAAGGATGTTTTTTCTTTCATTGTCTTCAAAACACTTGCTTTCGAAAGTCCTTCAATTTCTGGTTCAATCCCTTGGATTGCTTCATCTTTCAATGGATACTGATTCTTCCAAGGAGGTCTGCCTCCTCAACTTTCACCTCAATTGAGCTGATTTCACAAATCCAATATCAGTCCTACTTTGATATCTCAAACATTCTTGAACTTTTTTCAACATCTCTTCTTCCATAGATTCTCAATTCATCTTCACACTTCAAACAGATTCATTTGTCTTCCGTACAGCTTATGACTCTCCTTGTCCTTGAGCCAAAATCATCATTTTCAGAAATCGCTGATCTTCACTCCTCCAAGTCCTTCTCATAATTAATTGATTTGACATCGTGAGATGTGTAACCTCTTCAGGCTGAACACAGATAAAAGCCTTTCTGCTATCCATCATCACTTCCCATAGTCCATTGTTTATTTTCACTTCAATTGTTGGATCTTTTTCCCTAACTGGTGCTACCAGCTGAAACCTCCTTTCGGATCTTCTAGGCACCTCTAGAGTCCTTGCTCCTTTCTCCTATAGGGGTTCACCTGGAGGACAGGTGATCTTCACTTGCTCCTGTATCTTCCTCTGAAGTTCTTTCTTTCCAGAAACTATCTATGGATATGAAACAATTTATACCACTTGTTGTGGCTGGTATAATTGCATTTGACCTTGTTCAGTTGAAACTGTAGCAGTGATTGTTGATTTGGTTCACACTGATTCTGCATAACCAATGCTTCTCTTCTCCTTCTTCTTCTCCACCAGTTGTATTTGATTGAGTTTTCTGAGAGTTTCTTGGTCCTGTTCTTTCTGGTTGTGTTCCTTTTTCCGGTACAGATCCACTTGATGGGCTATATGATCTGTATAGACACCTTTTGTCATGCTCCCAAGTCCAACCACTTCTGCCAGTTTGCTCCTTACCGGTGAGGGCAGTCCCATCTGTAGTTTGGCTCTCAAGATTGACTGCTCAATTTGACTCACATCTGGATCATTTCCGGTAATATTTCTCCACACTTGATGAACTCTTGACACGTAGGCTCTCGGATTTTCTTGTTGTCCTAGTGGGTCAATCAGAATGTTGTCAGGATGCACATTTGTTGGAAACGTATCTCTCAGTGCTCTCCACAGCCGATTCCTGCTTGTAGCCAACAATTCAGGATCATTCACAGCAGTTCCCACATATCTATGAAGTCCAGCTCTCTGAAAAATTTCTTCCATGCCTGGAATCCCAAGGAGATTAGCCAAAAGTCTCTTAATGTCTCCTATGGCAGACTGTGTTCCCACCGTAATTTCTTCCAACTTTGAAATCCAAGGATATGCTCCATCTTGAAGAGTAGGCAGCTTCTCAAGTATATCTGACATATCGGTGTTCTGCAAAGGCTTATATTCTAGGTTTTGTCCTCGAATGATCACCGGCATAATTTTCTTACTAGTGCCATCTTTCCTTGGCCTCAATGTATATTTCTTCTCAGATTCTTGGGATTCTTTTCTCAGCAGCTTCTTTTCCTTCGTCTTCAGCTTCTTGAGTTGTTCTTCCAGTTCTTTTACTTCTTCTAAATTATTGGCCTTATACAGGAATGATACGCATCGGTCTATATCTCTTTCTATTTCTTCTGTGTTAGTCATTGGAGGATAAAATCCTCTTGAATATGAAGCACCTTTAGTCTCCAAATCTTCATCGTTGTCTCCATCTTCATTTTCACCAGCACTCGAATCACTTGTATTCTTCTTCTTCCAACTTCCATCACCCCTTCTTTCCGCTCTGGCCAACATCTGTCTGATGACAGGGTCATATCCACCCATGATCTCTTCTGAATCACTCTGATCATCATCATCATCATCATCGTCATCATCAAGTTCCATCCTCCTTGACCTCACTCTACCCTTAGTTTCCAGACATCTCGTTTTGTTCCTGCTTTTGGAGTTTGGATTCATCTTTATGGTCGTTTCTGCTTGTCCTCTCTCTATTATTTGTTCATCTTCATCTCTGATGCAATAGTCACCCTCCTGAATGATCACTGGAAGCTGAGGATAAACGTCCTTAAACTTGGCTTCTTTCTCATAAGGTGGGGGTGTTTTTGCTGAATCCATATATGAGAAAGGTGTATTGACTTCTGCAATTAGTTTTTCTGTCACCTTCACCTCTTTGGCCATTTTCTCTGTACCTCTGTCTCTCTTATCTTTTGTATCTTTTATCAGTTTTTGTCCTTCATTTTCAAACAGCTTAAGAACACCCAGCTCTCTTTGTCTTTTTTCTTTGCGTAATTTTCCTGTCTTCCCCTTCTTTTGATCTGCCTTATACGTGGATACAAGCACTTGCATTATCTTGATGACGTCTGGGTTAAGAGTCCCTTCCACTGGCCATGGTTGTTCAATGTCAGGCCAACGTTTATTCCATTTTTCAGATAATTTTGCTATACCATTAACTAGAGGATTACTATTCTGTACTACATGAAGAGGAGTAATTGCTTTTGTAGTTTTGATGTCCTTTTTCCCCATTGTAACGACTATGTTATGTGTTTCCCTCTTGTTTCCCTCCTTTTTTTTTTTTTTTTTCTTCTTTTTTTTTAAATTAAAAAATAATTAATCAATTAATCCAATCAATCAATTAACCAATTAAATCAATCAATAAATCAACCAATTTATTTCAATCAATCAATCAAGTAACTAAATCAATCAAACAATCAATCAATCCAATCAATCAATCAACCAACTAATCCAATCAATCAATCAACTAATCAATGAAATCAATCAATCAATCAATTAATCCAATCAATCAACCAATCAACTAATCCAATCAATCAACTAATCAATCAAATCAATCAATCAATTACTAATCCAATCAATCAATCAACTAATTCAACCAATCAACCAACTAATCCAATCAATAAATCAATCAATCAATCAAATCAATCCATCCAATCAATCAACAAATCAATCAAATCACTCAATCAACTAATTAATCAATATATCAATTTATTTTGTGGATTTTATTTTACCCAATTATTGATTAGTGGCAGTCTTACCACATCCGATGAGGAAGAGTAAAGGAAAGTAGTCAACTCCAGAGCAATTCAAAAATAAAAGACCTGTACCAACTCACAACCCAATTGCTTAATAAGCACCTAATTACCTTAATTTTACAGAATAATGTCAATGCTGGAATTCCAACACAACTCTAATCAAAACAAGTCATTGACAAAAACTCTAATGTGCAATTATCAATTACATCAATTCATCAGTCTGTTGCCAAGTTCCTGCGAAATGGTCACAACATGAAATATTCTATGTAGACACAATGTATCAATTAAATCCTGTAAGGGAAAGTAGGTTTTGTGGATAAGAACAGTACCGGCCTTGATTTGGCTGGGTGGTTGTCACTGATGCCAGCTGATGTTAGCACCTCCTCTCTCTCTCTCTCTGTCTCCTCCTTCTCGTCTCTCGTATGACAGAAAGACAAAAGAACAAAGAAGAATTTAGTTTATTATTATTTATATATATTTTTTTTTCACATTCACGCTAAGAAATAAGCAAACAGCTTAACTCAGGAATATTATAAATAGCTCAATAACATTTTATTTTATTCATTTATTTTATTATTATTATTTTTAATCCGTCAATATATCTCTCATTCACCAACTCAACCGATTATCAACCAAACAGTTTTACAGTCAAGCAACAGTTAATTCAACAGAACATTTCACTTGTGTGCAAGATTCCCCCTCCCTTTTCTTTTTGTCTGCTCTGAAACTGCCTCTCCCAACAGTTCAGTGCAGGGGAGTGGCTAAACTCATAAAATCCTACGCGTGCGCAGTTCAGTCACCCATGCGATTTCAGAGTGAAAGGAACTACAGAGTAGACAGACCCTTTGTCGCTCCGCTCTCTCCTCCCATAGACAAACAACAAGATTCTACAGAACTCACAAACGAAGACGAAACACACAGAACACAGAACACAAATCCCACTTCCAAGTTATGTTATCTTTCACTTATCCTAATTTGCAGATTGATAGTTATGCTGTTATCAATTACAAAACATCTCTATACACTCTTAAAAAATGTCCTCCCTGTAGGGTCATGCTATTCTAATAGTTAATGAACATTCTCCTTTTATAGAGACTCATAAGATTTTTAAACTTATTGTCCTTCCAGGGGGCTCATAGTTTATATAGTTTAAGAATTATAAACGTTCTCACAAACAGAGACTCATAAGATGTTTAACCTTAACTTCGTTGTAGGGGCTTAACTTTTTTTTTTTTTTCTAGGGGCTTAACTTCTTATGAAAACATCCCTGTTCTCAACCAAAACATATATACAGTGGGGAAAAAAAGTATTTAGTCAGCCACCAATTGTGCAAGTTCTCCCACTTAAAAAGATGAGAGAGGCCTGTAATTTTCATCATAGGTACACGTCAACTATGACAGACAAAATGAGGAAAAAAAATCCAGATAATCACATTGTAGGATTTTTAATGAATTTATTTGCAAATTATGGTGGAAAATAAGTATTTGGTCAATAACAAAAGTTTCTCAATACTTTGTTATATACCCTTTGTTGGCAATGACACAGGTCAAACGTTTTCTGTAAGTCTTCACAAGGTTTTCACACACTGTTGCTGGTATTTTGGCCCATTCCTCCATGCAGATCTCCTCTAGAGCAGTGATGTTTTGGGGCTGTCGCTGGGCAACACGGACTTTCAACTCCCTCCAAAGATTTTCTATGGGGTTGAGATCTGGAGACTGGCTAGGCCACTCCAGGACCTTGAAATGGTTCTTACGAAGCCACTCCTTCATTGCCCGGGCGGTGTGTTTGGGATCATTGTCATGCTGAAAGACCCAGCCACGTTTTAATCTTCAATGCCCTTGCTGATGGAAGGAGGTTTTCACTCAAAATCTCACGATACATGGCCCCATTCATTCTTTCCTTTACACGGATCAGTCGTCCTGGTCCCTTTGCAGAAAAAACAGCCCCAAAGCATGATGTTTCCACCCCCATGCTTCACAGTAGGTATGGTGTTCTTTGGATGCAACTCATCATTCTTTGTCCTCCAAACACGACGAGTTGAGTTTTTACCAAAAAGTTCTATTTTGGTTTCATCTGACCATATGACATTCTCCCAATCCTCTTCTGGATCATCCAAATGCACTCTAGCAAACTTCAGACGGGCCTGGACATGTACTGGCTTAAGCAGGGGGACACGTCTGCACTGCAGGATTTGAGTCCCTGGCGGCGTAGTGTGTTACTGATGGTAGGCTTTGTTACTTTCGTCTCAGCTCTCTGCAGGTCATTCACTAGGTCCCCCCATGTGGTTCTGGGATTTTTGCTCACCGTTCTTGTGATCATATTGACCCCACGGGGTGAGATCTTGCGTGGAGCCCCAGATCGAGGGAGATTATCAGTGGTCTTATATGTCTTCCATTTCCTAATAATTGCTCCCACAGTTGATTTCTTCAAACCAAGCTGCTTACCTATTGCAGATTCAGTCTTCCCAGCCTGGTGCAGGTCTACAATTTTGTTTCTGGTGTCCTTTGACAGCTCTTTGGTCTTGGCCATAGTGGAGTTTGGAGTGTGACTGTTTGAGGTTGTGGACAGGTGTCTTTTATACTGATAAGTTCAAACAGGTGCCATTAATACAGGTTGTGATGTCACGAGAGGCTGTGTCCTGGAGGGACGTTACATCCCCCTGAGGTGGCTGCAAACCCAGACAGCTATGGCTCCATCTGCTGGTATGGTCGGGAACTCCACCCCTCTATGGCCAATCTTCCCACGCAGCTGAAACAAATGAGGAGCTGATGAGCTGAAGGTTTGGGGGGGGTGAAGAGACACAGTCTCCAACCTGGGCTCTCTGGAGGACAAGAGTGCTGCACGTCCCCTTCCATGAGGAATATAAGGATTTGGAGATACTTACCTTTGGGAAATACTCACCTTTGGATATATGCACCTGTGGAAATACGTGAGAGACATTTGGAAGGACTTTTTGCTGGGTTGGCCACTAGCTGCAACGTGGACTACAGTAAGGCTGGGGAAAAGTTATCTGAGCGAGTGAGAATTATGATTTTGGATGTGGAAGAGACATCCCTGAACTGCTAACCCTTAAAGAGCCACAAGAGAACAGAATTTTGTTATATTTTCGTTAAGTTCCCAAGACCTATAATAAAATCCTTGTTTTGTTTGAACCTTGTCTCCTTGCACTACTTGAGCAATCCCGCTGAAAGCTGTGTAGCCTCTCGTGACGTCACAGATGGTGGAGAATACAGGCACGCTCAAGCGTTAATAGTGCATGTCAGAGGAGGATACCGAAGGTTTGATCACCCAGTTTTCCAAGTTGGCCGTAGGCTCCCCGCCGACTGAAATGGAGGACATATTGAAAGCCCTTGTTGCTGGCCAGCAAGCCCAGATGCAAGCAAACGTGGCTCTCTTGGAGGAGCAAAAGAAAGCCAACCTTCTGAAGGCAGAGGAATTGCAGTTGCAGAGACAGAGGGTTGTCCAAAATACCCGCCCAATAAAGGCAAGTGACTTTATATCTAAGATGGGAGCTACCGATGACATTGAGGCATACCTGCATGCATTTGAGGCCACGGCCACTAGGGAAGCCTGGCCCAAGCAACAGTGGGTTGGTCTGTTAGCCCCCTTTCTAACCGGGAATCGCTGAATGCTGTCCGGGACCTGGGCCCTGACCAGGTTACTGACTATGATGCCCTGAAGTCTGAGATCCTCAGCAGATATGGACTCACAAAGTTTGGTATGGCCCAGCGCTTTCACAGCTGGACCTTCCAACCAGACCAACCTCCTCGGGCGCAGATGCATGAACTTGTCCGAATCGCAAGGAAATGGCTGGATCCGCAGAGGAATACAGCAGCGGCGGTGGTGGAGGCCGTTGTGGTGGATCGTTACCTACGCGCCCTGCCTTATGAGGCAAAACTGTTCATCAGTCAACAGGCCTTGACCACGGCTGATCTGACCGTGGAAGCTGTGGAAAAGTACCAGGCCACAGCGGAGATGCTGAATGCTTCCCGAAAAGACCCCAGGAGTGCGGCCCCACCACAAATGGGAAGAACCCGTCCAAAGGACCCCAAGGTCTCGAACCCAGCCACGTCAGGACTTATCCCGGCTCCAGGGGGAGCCAGAAACCAGGCGGGTCCAAGAAGAGTACACCAGGAGGGGGAAACTCGCCAGTGTTACCGGTGTGGGGAGATGGGACATATCTCCTGGCAGTGTGGGAAACCAGCCGAGGAACCTATGCCCACTGCGGAGTCCTCCAGCTCAGCACCCACACACCGTTTTGCCTCGCTCTTGGGAGTCGTAGATGGCGGCCCAGATCGACCCCCCACCTGCCCGGTAACTGTGAATCACCATGATGTGGAGGCCTTACTGGATTCTGGTAGCCGGGCCACCCTGGTGCGTAAGGATTTGGTGGGCCCAACGTGTCTGACCCCGGGGAAAATCCTCCCAGTTTCCTGTGTCCATGGGGACACCAGAGAATACCCCATTACTGAACTTACAATGACCAGCACACGGGGAACCATACACACGACGGCGGGGGTGGTTGATTCCCTCCCCGTCCCTGTCCTAATTGGACGAGACTGCCCAGCCTTTTACCCACTCTGGAGAGAGTCTCAGGAGAGGATAACCCGAGTACCTCGGAAACGGAGAGGCAAGACTCATCCTGGGAAGGCTCCGGTGCAATCCTCCGAGTTACTCACTCCCGCCCGGGCTCTGATAGGGATGGCAGGTGCCCAGACCGACACAGAGACGGAGCTACAGAATCTGGACAAAGAACTGTCTGGTCTGAAGGGGACCGCTGAGAGGTATCGTTTGTTAAAGCAACAGTTAGACATGAAGACAGAAGAGTTAGATATCCTCCAGGCTAAACTCCAACAGAGCTCCTTCCATAAGCAACAGGAGGAGCTGGAGAGGCTGCGCAGGACCATCGAGGAGTGTGAGGAGACCCTGCGCAGTAGTAAGGAGGTCCAGAAGAAGGCAGAGGAGAAGTACAAGGTGTTGGAGAACAAGATGAAGAATGCGGAGGCAGAGAGAGAGAAGGAACTGAAAGCTGCTCAACAGAAGCTAAACTCTGCTAAAACCAAGGCTGATGCGTTCAGTAAGAAACTCAAGGAGAGACAACAGGAGGCTGAGTCCCTGGTCCTAGAGGTGGAGGAGTTGAAGAGAGAGCAGGCTGGCAAGCACCACGGCAATGCGGACGCCCTCTCCCGGCGTGATGCCTTCTTCGCTGCCTTTACCCCGACGAGGACGTCGGTCCCGAGGAGGGGGATGTGTGATGTCACGAGAGGCTGTGTCCTGGAGGGACGTTACATCCCCCTGAGGTGGCTGCAAACCCAGACAGCTATGGCTCCATCTGCTGGTATGGTCGGGAACTCCACCCCTCTATGGCCAATCTTCCCACGCAGCTGAAACAAATGAGGAGCTGATGAGCTGAAGGTTTGGGGGGTGAAGAGACACAGTCTCCAACCTGGGCTCTCTGGAGGACAAGAGTGCTGCACGTCCCCTTCCATGAGGAATATAAGGATTTGGAGATACTTACCTTTGGGAAATACTCACCTTTGGATATATGCACCTGTGGAAATACGTGAGAGACATTTGGAAGGACTTTTTGCTGGGTTGGCCACTAGCTGCAACGTGGACTACAGTAAGGCTGGGGAAAAGTTATCTGAGCGAGTGAGAATTATGATTTTGGATGTGGAAGAGACATCCCTGAACTGCTAACCCTTAAAGAGCCACAAGAGAACAGAATTTTGTTATATTTTCGTTAAGTTCCCAAGACCTATAATAAAATCCTTGTTTTGTTTGAACCTTGTCTCCTTGCACTACTTGAGCAATCCCGCTGAAAGCTGTGTAGCCTCTCGTGACGTCACAAGGTAACGAGTGGAGGACAGAGGAGCCTCTTAAAGAAGAAGTTACAGGTCTGTGAGAGCCAGAAATCTTGCTTGTTTGTAGGTGACCAAATACTTATTTTCCACCATAATTTGCAAATAAATTCATTAAAAATCCTACAATGTGATTTTCTGGAATTTTTTTTCTCATTTTGTCTGTCATAGTTGACGTGTACCTATGATGAAAATTACAGGCCTCTCTCATCTTTTTAAGTGGGAGAACTTGCACAATTGGTGGCTGACTAAATACTTTTTTCCCCCCACTGTATATATATATGTATAAATCTCTAACATAGATCTTATTTTAACATGAGTCGACCCACAGCTAGAACTCGTCAGAGACGCAGCCCCCCCTCTCTCTGTTTCACACACACACAGAGAGACATAGGCTGTCCTCCTCTCACACACACAGTTCAAAAGGAATGCATCCGTTCATACAAAGCATGCTTACTGCCGTTCCTAATTTTCTTTATATTCCTTTTGCTAAATTTCTGCTACCTTCAGGTTTTAGACATTCAAAAGAGAGGATTACGTCAGACAAACATTTCGTCAAATAGATTTCTGATCGGTAAACATACAATTGAACATATTGCCTTAAACCTGCAGTTCCCAGAACTGACTTGAGAGTTAATCTAATAACTATCAAGATTTATGGCCATCATATTGATGCCTTGTTTTTCAAGGGCTTTCTTAAATTAACGGCGTCCTAAAGTATACTGTTACTTATTTTCTAGCCTTATTCCTTGTACTCTTAGACACTTCTAGACACTCCTTGTACGTTTAGTCAAGCCAAAATATCGGTGTGCCCTATAGACACTCCCCACTTTTTGCGTTGTTCTCAACGCAAACTAATTTAGAAAATTTAGAACGGAATTCCTATCACACAGCAAAAAAAACAGCAAAGCGCACGCACAGATTCTTTGACGGTACATCTTGAACGCACACACTCTCTGGACTCGCAAAACGGCCAGCGCCCAATATTAGTGAAAAAAGCTCACCTTATTTGCCGGCTTCTTGAGCGGGAGTCACTTTGTAGCCCAGGAATGGAATGCTGAGAAAAGATGTATCACGGCCCAAAAAAAATAAATAAAACTACCTCGTCGCCATTAATGTAGTGTCTAAAAGACACACCTTTGCTGGTCCATGCTGTGATGATAAGGAGTCCGCCGACACTGTACTTTGTTTATAAAGGTTTATTATAACAAAGGGTTTTCAGGATCGAATTTACAGATACCTGCAGATATCTTAAGAACAGCAAGAGCCAAATTCTGTAATTCGCTATTCCTTTCTCCTATTGTTCAAGACATGGTTTTATATCATTTATGACATAATATGGTGTGATTCTAAAAACCAATCCCTGGCCTTTTCCACATCTCTCCCCTATACTTTTTCCATGAACTTTAGTAATGCTTTCCAGATGTTTCAGCAAAGTAGAGCAACGTTCATCTGTTACACCATTTTGCAACATCAGCAAAATCCTAGAGCCAAGTTTCCTCTAACACACTTTTTGCAAAGGTCAGCACTATCACAGACTCTAAGACACTACACTAGCTCATGAATTTTTCCAATCAGTATTATTCCACCATGTCAGAAAAAACGGGTGTGGATTGTAAAAAGGATTTGATGAATATTAACAAAATGTGGAACGGCACTAGGGGACATCCATTACATACATCTATGTGTTGTTACATGTAGGAGCATTATAGCGTTAGATGCTTATTTTGATACTATCTGTTTATTTGACTGAATGAATAAGAAATTGCCTTAAATGCGGATGTGTAGAAGATGTAAAGTTTGTTTTTAAATTCTTACTCATAATAAATATGCACTAATCAATCACCACATGATCATGATAAATCTGCACTAATCAATCACCACATGCTTCTCTTTGTATGTTTTAATGTAATATTATTATTTGAAGATGCACTATGCAGAAATAGTAACGCCATTTCCTGGTTTGCAGAATGTCTAAACCGCAACCGCTGTGAAATATCTTTTCCACAACCAAAAAATATTGTATTTTCAGCTGTTTGAAGCTGGTGTACAAAACCGAAAGTAAAAGATGCAAAAACAAAACTTAAGGGAAGCATAGAAATAGCTCACATATAACAGATCTACCGCTTCTTAGACTTGCTTTCAATGAGATTGACAGATCTACAACACATATTTCTATGTGAATTTGGTCGTTATCCCAAAAAGTTACATAGCTTTAATTTAATTAAAGAAATCAAAAATACACTTTTTTTAATAGATTTTTTTGTTTGTTTTTCTTCTCAACTGCATTTCCTACTCCAGTCATCTGATGGCGATGTGCATCTTTCAGGCGATGCTGCCATTGTGACGTATAATCTAGTGGACGGGGTGCTTCTTCAACAACAACAACAGCTAGTCGGCACCTGGTACTACCTCTGAGAAGCCAGCAAGAATAAGGTTGTGACCTGAATGGATCCGCCTTTTTCCCCTGTTTTACTGCGACACAACGTACAGGCAATTATGTAGGTTGTCACTAGTTACCACAGCCACAAAGTCAGAAGGCCCGCCTACTTGACCAATCAGATGAGGGAGTATGCCGGTTTGCAGGAAACGACAAATCGGATGAGGGACTGTGATGACACATCTCCACAGAGGAACTCTGTAGCACAGAGTAGATCAATATGGCGTTGCGAAATTGTGCATTGTGGGTAGTTTAGAAATCCGAAATAAGTTAATAAATATGTAATAAAGCAAAAACATAACTGTTTGTACTTCATAGGTAACCAGATCGTGACTACAACTAAGTTCCCAAGTCTTTAACCACACTGTTGTTACATTGGTGAGTAAAAACGAATGCTAATTTGCACCCCAGTATCTCTATTTGCACATCATCATCTATCATTCCAGTGTTAATACGAAATTGTAACTATTTTGCACTATGGCCTATTTATTGCCTTACCTCCATAACATACTACATTCGCACACACTGTATATATATTTTCTGTTGTATTTTTGACTTGACATGTTTTGTTTTACCCCATATGTAACTCTGTGTTGTTGTTTTTATCGCACTGCTTTGCTTTATCTTGGCCAGGTCGCAGTTGTAAATGAGAACTTGTTCTCAACTGGCTTACCTGGTTAAATAAAGGTGAAATAAATAAATAAAAATGCTTCCTACACTTTAACTTTTTGTCTGAAAATAAAATCTACATTTTACTCAACTTCGTTACCCACTCCAGTCAGCAGATGGCGATGTGGGACTTTAAGGCTATGATGCTAGTGTGACGTATAATCTAGTGGACGGACGCTTCTTTCAACAGCAGCAACAGTCAGACACCTCGGTAGCTTGCTAGACAAAATAGCCCAACCAATAAATCTCGTTAGACGCTATCGTGTATATTAGCCACTGTGTTTTAATCCCACTTCTGTCGTCTAGTTAGTTATCCCATTTAATTTCATATTTACGGTGTTGTTGTTATTGGTCAGCTAGCTGGCTGGTTAAGTTAGCACTAGCCTAGCTAGCTAACATCCCCGACCATGAGCTCACTAAGCTACTCTCCTCCTGCTAAAGAAGAGGAGGTCTGCTGGACGGAGAAAGAAGCTCTAGTGAAAGAGGAGGAGGAAGAGGAGGATGTTACAATACAAAAACAAGTAGAGGGTGAAGACGTTACAGTGAAAGAAGAGGAAGGCGCGTTCAGAGTGAAAGAGGAGGTGGATGTTACAGTGAAAGAAGAGGAAGACGCGTTCAGAGTGAAAGAGGAGGAGGATGTTACAGTGAAAGAAGAGGAAGACGCGTTCAGAGTGAAAGACAAGGAGGAAGCTTTCAGAGTGAACGAAGAGGAGGAAGCTTTCAGAGTGAAAGAAGAGGATGAAGCTTTCAGAGTGAAAGAAGAGGAGGAAGCTTTCAGAGTGAAAGAAGAGGAGGAAGCTTTCAGAGTGAAAGAAGAGGAGGAAGCTTTCAGAGTGAAAGAAGAGAATGTTACAGTGAAAGAGGAGGAGGATGAGAAAGAGGATGGAGTTTGTGGGGTGAAAGAGGAAGAGGAGGAGATGACTGTCACAGTGAAAGAAGAGGAAGACGTTTTTGCCGTGAAGGAGAGAACTGTCACATTGAAAGAAGCAGAAGAGAAGCCTGGAGATCTGATTAACACCCGTACATACAGTAAGCACTATCTTAATGTCTTCCTGTTCTCATTGTCAGAGTGGACACATTGTTTGAGGACCACAACAACCTGCTACACTTGTGAGAAAACAAGTTATGGTTTATTTCATTCCATTTTACGAGTTTATAGTTCCAGAATCTGAATAGTTCCAGAATATGAATAGTTCCAGAATCTGAATAGTTCCAGAATCTGGGTTTTGTCAATTTATTAATGATCTTCTGTTTGCAGCGTTCCTGTCAATGTTGAGTAAAGGACACTCACCTGATTACGCTTAGAAGTAGTCCTATAGGCTACCTGGCCTGATTATTCATAGAAGTAGGACTATAGGCTACCTGGCCTGATTATTCATAGAAGTAGTCCTATAGGCTACCTGGCCTGATTATTCATAGAAGTAGTCCTATAGGCTACCTGGCCTGATTATTCATAGAAGTAGTCCTATAGGCTACCTGGCCTGATTATTCATAGAAGTAGTCCTATAGGCTACCTGGCCTGATTATTCATAGAAGTAGTCCTATAGGCTACCTGACCTGATTATTCATAGAAGTAGTCCTATAGGCTACCTGGCCTGATTATTCATAGAAGTAGTCCTATAGGCTACCTGGCCTGATTATTCATAGAAGTAGTCCTATAGGCTACCTGGCCTGATTATTCATAGAAGTAGTCCTATAGGCTACCTGGCCTGATTATTCATAGAAGTAGTCCTATAGGCTACCTGGCCTGCGCACAAATGTAGGCCTATAAATGTGCCCATTTGGGGATCTGATAGTATTTATGATTGGCTTAACGCACCACCACTAATGAGCTGTAGAGCTTCTCAAATTATTATTTTTCTTCACCTCAAACAGGAAATAAACAAAGTCTGTTTTTTACATTAATTGAGAACAGCTCTCTTCCTTTCGATAATCACTCGCCGTGAAAGGAAAGAAATGGTCTTGCTCTGATCCAGTGGAAACATCATAAAATAGGACCTGATTACTTCTTATCCCTTGGCGCAAATCGCCTACAGCTGTGTCTGTTCGGAGCTCACTGGCATCGAAAACTCTGAGGGCCCAGAATATTTTATACAATGTTGCAAGTTTGCTATCGCGGGTTTCTGGCCGACCCAGTTGATACGATGTTTCAAGTTCGTTGTAGGCCATTCGTAGTCAATGGGATTGACAGGAGATTTATTTTGATTAGGAGATTTTCTACCTGCAGGCTGCAAATAATTTTTTTGGTTAGCTTTATGTTGGCTATTTTTACATAGTTGCCATATAATAATAATAATAATAATACAGTGAGGGAAAAAAGTATTTGATCCCCTGCTGATTTTGTACGTTTAAATGCAAATCAATTTATAACATTTTTTACATGCATTTTTCTGGATTTTTTTGTTGTTATTCTGTCTCTCACTGTTCAAATAAACCTACCATTAAAATTATAGACTGATAATTTCTTTGTCAGTGGGCAAACGTACAAAATCAGCAGGGGATCAAATACTTTTTTCCCTCACTGTATGCCATTTAGCAGACACTTTTATCCAAAACGACTTAGTCATGTGTGCATACATTTTTACGTATGGGTGGTCACGGGGATCTAACCCACTACCCTGGCGTTACAAGTGCCATGCTCTACCAATTGAAGTTACTTTTAGATTTGTATAATCTTTATTTAGATTTAGATATAATTTGAATTAACCACAACAATTATTTTGAGATGGGAAGACGTTATTGTAAATTTAAATTAAACTGTTCCACGAAAATGTGCATATGAAAACCATAACTGGCAAGATTTCTACCGTCCAAAGAGTTTGGGCTACCCACTAATATGACCCCTCTGTGGAAAGGTGAGACTCTCACGAACATGTCGGTTTTTCTCTAGGACCTAGGCCTCACAAGACTAATCTTTAGATCCCCCTGTACCAGGCCTCACAAGACTCATCTTTAGATCCCCCTGTACCAGGCCTCACAAGACTCATCTTTAGATCCCCCTGTACCAGGCCTCACGAGACTCATCTTTAGATCCCCCTGTACCAGGCCTCACAAGACTCATCTTTAGATCCCCCTGTACCAGGCCTCACAAGACTCATCTTTAGATCCCCCTGTACCAGGCCTCACAAGACTCATCTTTAGATCCCCTGTACCAGGCCTCACGAGACTCATCTTTAGATCCCCCCTGTACCAGGCCTCACAAGACTCATCTTTAGATCCCCCTGTACCAGGCCTCACAAGACTCATCTTTAGATCCCACTGTACCAGGCCTCATAAGACTCATCTTTAGATCCCCCAGTACCAGGCCTCACAAGACTCATCTTTAGATCCCACTGTACCAGGCCTCACAAGACTCATCTTTAGATCCCCCTGTACCAGGCCTCATAAGACTCATCTTTAGATCCCCCTGTACCAGGCCTCACAAGACTCATCTTTAGATCCCCCTGTACCAGGCCTCACAAGACTCATCTGGTACAACTTCCCCCTGTACCAGGCCTCACAAGACTCATCTTTAGATCCCCCCTGTACCAGGCCACACAAGACTCATCTTTAGATCCCCCTGTACCAGGCCTCATAAGACTCATCTTTAGATCCCCCTGTACCAGGCCTCACAAGACTCATCTTTAGATCCCCCTGTACCAGGCCTCACAAGACTCATCTGGTACAACTTCCCCCTGTACCAGGCCTCACAAGACTCATCTTTAGATCCCCCTGTACCAGGCCACACAAGACTCATATTTAGATCCCCCTGTACCAGGCCTCACAAGACTCATCTTTAGATCCCCCTGTACCAGGCCTCACAAGACTCATCTTTAGATCCCCCTGTACCAGGCCTCACAAGACTCATATGGTACAAGTTCCCCCTGTACCAGTTAAAAAAATTAATGGAAGTACACTACATGAACAAAAGTACTCTGACACCAGTGGCAGTCGGTGCCGTTTAAGATGAGGGAGGACCATTATTTATTTTTTCATGAGCATGGCCTTATTTCTATTACAGCATGTTGGATGACTGTCATTCATATTCCGTTCACCCAGTTCAATGTAACATTGATAGGTTTAGGCTACTACATGATACTGGAATTTTCCCTATACCCATTATGAGGTTGCTACAACCTAGCCTATGAATCAAAGTTTACGTAGGTGCACACAGGCCGAGAGAAAATGTTGAGATGACAGACAGCGACACATTCAATTCCGCTTTGCACACTCTTGCCTGCATCTAGCTGATCTAGGGTGTAATCATTAGTCCAAACAGTTGCAAACGAGAGTTTCTATTGGGACAAATTCAGATATGTTCATCCCCGTTCCGTTTGCTTCCGTTTAAGAAATGTTTTTCAACAGAATCTGCGGAATGAATACACCCCTGATCACACCCAAATGGACAGGAACCTTACCGGACGTTACTTGACCGTAGCCGTGACCCCCAGTAAGGACAAGCCTGTTGGATTTCTGTTTTCTTTTGTTCGATACGCTGTAAACAGCTTAGCTGTCCGGTAGCAGAGACCTGTGTAGAAAGGCTAAAAAAATTAGCTGGATTTTGGTTTGGTTTTATTGTTACCGCTGTGTTAAGCGCTGTGGTGCTTTCTGTTTCGTTCCCTGAATATAAGTCCTGTGTCGTTTCCCTTGGAGAAAGGTCCATTTTGGTCTATTCTTGTTACTCCACTCTCTGTTTAACACTCTCTCACACTCGTCAGTTGCTGGCAGCCTATGAGAACTCCCCTGAGTTTTCCCCCATGGTTGGGAAATTGGCAGCCTATGAGAACTCCCCTGAGTTTTCCCCCATGGTTGGGAAATTGGCAGCCTATGAGAACTCCCCTGAGTTTTCCCCCATGGTTGGGAAATTGGCAGCCTATGAGAACTCCCCTGAGTTTTACCCCACGGTTGGGAAATTGGCAGCCTATGAGAACTCCCCTGAGTTTTCCCCCACGGTTGGGAAATTGGCAGCCTATGAGAACTCCCCTGAGTTTTCCCCCATGGTTGGGAAATTGGCAGCCTCTGAGAACTCCCCTGAGTTTTCCCCCATGGTTGGGAAATTGGCAGCCTATGAGAACTCCCCTGAGTTTTCCCCCATGGTTGGGAAATTGGCAGCCTCTGAGAACTCCCCTGAGTTTTCCCCCATGGTTGGGAAATTGGCAGCCTCTGAGAACTCCCCTGAGTTTTCCCCCATGGTTGGGAAATTGGCAGCCTCTGAGAACTCCCCTGAGTTTTCCCCCATGGTTGGGAAATTGGCAGCCTATGAGAACTCCCCTGAGTTTTCCCCATGGTTGGGAAATTGGCAGCCTATGAGAACTCCCCTGAGTTTTCCCCCATGGTTGGGAAATTGTGAATAGCGACACAGATCTTAATGCTGCAATTTTTGCAATCACAGAAAGGGGCCTATATTGGTGACCAAAAGTCGTCTGGCACACTGCTTAGGGGGTTTCAGCAACTTTAATAACTCATTTCTAGCCTAGAATCATTCACTATACTAGTGAAAAAATAAGACAGAATATGGCTGTTGTTGCTCACTTGATGTCTTATTAAGACAATTGTCAAATAAGTTTGTAAAAGCATTTAAACATGAATTACAGACGTAAATTGATGTACAACATAATGGACATCACCTTTTAGCTCAAATAAACAGTGGATTTCTGCTGTTGTGGGACTTTAACCATCTGTCTGACTTTGTTGTTCACATAGGAGAGAGACGTGACTATGGTGGATCCTCTGGGGAGCCTCAACAACAACATGAAGCTGACGAGGCAGAGAAGAGTCTCTCCAGATCAGAACACCTCAAGAAACACCAGCGGAAACCCACAGGGAAGAAATCTCACCGCTGCTCTGACTGTGGGAAGAGTTACTCAAGATCAGATTCACTAAAAGTACACCAGAGAATTCACACAGGAGATAAATCTCACTGCTGCTCTGACTGTGGGAAGAGTTACTCAAGATTAGATTCACTAAAAGCACATCAGAGAATTCATACTGGAGAGAAATTGTATAGCTGTGATCATTGTGGGAAGACTTTTACTACATCTAGCCAGCTGACTATACACCAGAGAACACACACAGGAGAGAAACCTTACCACTGCTCTGACTGTGGAAAGAGTTTCTTTATCTCAGGATATTTAAAATCACACCAGAGAGAACACACAGGAGAGAAACCTTATAGCTGTAATCAATGTGGGAAGAGTTTTGCTCACTCATCCACACTGATAGCACACCTGAGAATACACACTGGAGGGAAATCTCACTGCTGCTCTGATTGTGGGAAGAGATGCACCTGTTTAGCAACCCTTAAAATACATCAGAGAATCCATACAGGAGAGAAACCTTATAGCTGTGATCAATGCGGGAAGAGTTTTACTAATTCAAGTAATCTGAAAGCACACCAGAGAATACACACAGGAGAGAAACCTTGTAGCTGTTATCAATGTGTGGGGAGTTTAACTACATCTAGCCAGCTGACTAGTCACCAGAGAATACACACAGGAGAGAAACCTTATAGCTGTTATCAATGTGGGGGGAGTTTAACTACATCTAGCCAGCTGACTATACACCAGAGAATACACACAGGAGAGAAACCTTGTAGCTGTTATCAATGTGGGGGGAGTTTAACTACATCTAGCCAGCTGACTAGTCACCAGAGAATACACACAGGAGAGAAACCTTGTAGCTGTTATCAATGTGGGGGGAGTTTAACTACATCTAGCCAGCTGACTAGTCACCAGAGAATACACACAGGAGAGAAACCTTATAGCTGCGATCAATGCGGGAAGAGTTTTACTACATCAAATCAAATCAAATCAAATCAAATTTTATTGGTCACATGCGCCGAATACAACAAGTGCAGACATTACAGTGAAATGCTTACTTACAGCCCTTAACCAACAGTGCGTTTATTTTAAACAAAAAAAGTAAGAATAAAACAACAACAAAAAAAAAAAGTGTTGAGAAAAACAAAGAGCAGAAGTAAAATAAAGTGACAGTAGGGAGGCTATATATACAGGGGGGTAACGGTGCAGAGTCAATGTGCGGGGGCACCGGCTAGTTGAGGTAGTTGAGGTAATATGTACATGTGGGTAGAGTTAAAGTGACTATGCATAAATACTTAACAGAGTAGCAGCAGCGTAAAAAGGATGGGGTGGGGGGGCAGTGCAAATAGTCCGGGTAGCCATGATTAGCTGTTCAGGAGTCTTATGGCTTGTGGGTAGAAGCTGTTGAGAAGTCTTTTGGACCTAGACTTGGCACTCCGGTACCGCTTGCCGTGCGGCTAGCCATCTGACTATACACCAGAGAACACACACAGGAGAGAAACCTTATAGCTGCGATCAATGCGGGAAGAGTTTTACTCAATCAAGCAACCTGATGGTACATTTGAGAACGCACACTGGAGAGAAACCTTGTAGCTGTGATCAATGTGGGGAGAGTTTTAGTGATTCAAGCAACCTAACTAAACATTGTAGAAGGAGTATTTTAATTAGTAATGTCACAATGTAGAACCCTAAACGTTTTCCACCTGTTCTATTGATTTCAGCGTGATATGGATATTATCCTCATCAGGTGGAAAAATCCAGTCTCTGAATTGAAAGAGTTCATGTGATTAATAAAAAATGATTAACAAAAGAGTTGTGTTACACCAGGTTGTCCTCTAACCAGTGAGGTAAAATATATCTCCCATTTCCATGTGGTTTTTAGTTGTGTTAGTTTCAACAGCAGCTGATTTCCCCCCTAATGGATATCAGTGATTTATTGCCACTTGTCAAAACAACAGTGTTTTTGGTGCTTGTGCAGTTAATAAGGTGGTTGTTTAAATAAATACAAGTACTATGATTACTATTTTGGAACATGTTTGTGTTGATAGTACATTTAATGTTTAGGTTTTCAATATACAGTTGAAGTCTGATGTTTACATACACCTTAGCCAAATCCATTTAAACTCAGTTTTTCACAATTCCTGACATTTAATACATAAAAGTACATTTTATGTTTTCAATATATCCCAAACTGTTTCTGGATATTGGTTATTGATTCGGACACGTTAAAACTGTGTGACCTAGCAAAGACTATCCCCGACGTCCAATCTAAGTTCAGTTTTGGTTGAAAGTTGAAGAGACAACTTGAAAACAACTTAATTTCAACGTACTTGCAGCTTACACGTGGACGCAGGATAAAAATTGGTCTATGAACAATTGTATTAATAATCTTACATCACTCCAGTATTTCTTGACAACATTCAAGTGCTAATTGTCTTTATTCCACAACTAAATAAGCATGACTCAAATCACCTACTCATGTTTCAAACATTCAGCCTGACAAAAGATACATTTGTAATTATTCCATTGCCGTTGACGTCCAATCTACTCTCAGTTTTGTCCAATCAGTCAGGACACCGAATATGCATAAGCAATGTAAAGAGTTGGGGGTGAATGAGTGGGGAAAGTAAATTCTACACAAATGACCTTCATACTAACAAATAACAAATGTGTGTGCCTGAGGGGATATTAACTTTCATACAGCCAAAAGGGGTGAGAAATCACACAAATATCAATGGACAATTTGCACTAATGTAAGTTAACATAGATGATGGAACATGTTCCCTTTTGCTCACGTGATGAACTGCTAAGGGGACATAAATATTTACCATCTAAACCATGTGTGACCTCTGACCTCTCTGGCTGAGGAGGGATGGAAGGATGAATGGATCAATCAGTCAACCAGTCAGTCATATAAAGAGAGTGTTGATCAGCTTAAATATCCATCTCCCACCCATGGAGAGACCTATAACTGGATCCAGGGTTGGGTAGGTTACTTTATAAATGGAGTCTTTACAGTTACTAGTTACCTGTCCAAAAGTGTCATCAGTCACGTAACTGTTAGATTCCCCAAACTCAGTATCGTAATCTCATTACTTTCAGTTACTTTTAGATTACTTTCTACGGTAAAGCATGATGGTGGCAGCATCATCCTGTGGGATCGAGGGAAAGATGAACAGAGCAAAGATCCTTGATGAAATCTTACCTTAAATAACCCTAACCTTAACCACACTGCTAACCCTAATGCCTAAACCTTACCTTAAATAACCCTAAAAATAATTTAAAAATAACCCTTAAATTCACACAGGACACCAGATAAGACCCCTCTCTGGCTGTAGAAGTGTTCTTCCTAACCAGTCCCTCAACACCTCTCTGGCTGTAGAAGTGTTCTTCCTAACCAGTCCCTCAACAGCTCTCTGGCTGTAGAAGTGTTCTTCCTAACCAGTCCCTCAACAGCTCTCTGACTGAGCTCCACCCTCACTGGGTCTTCAGAGGAGAGGAAGGCTGAGGAGGGATGGAAGGATGAATGGATCAATCAGTCAACAAGGACAGGACTTTGCGGACACCACAGAGTGGGCGGACATGCTGTGTGAAAGGCGAAGCTTCTGGAAGGCCAGCACGGGAGAGTTGAATAGAGCTGCTGTCAGTGTGTTGCACTCTTCTTTTTCTGTGTTGTAAGAGCGGTCGGGTAGGCTTTGTGAAAAGGAAAGCTTCTGGAAGGCTGGCTGGACACAACATAGCAGGCGGCACGGGAGAGTTGAACAGAGGAGTCTGTGTGTTGCTCTTTTTCCGAGTTGTAAAAGCAAGCAGAGCAGAAGCTGGCTACTCTTTAGTTGACTGATGTAGCTGGGCAAGGTAACTGCTGTTTAACTTAACAGAACAAATACAAACTAGTGCTATTGAGCTATTAGCTAGTGTAAATGACATGTACTGTTAATGTAGCCTTTGTTTTGTCCCGTTTCAGAAGTAGATGAACTTTGCTAGCTTTTACCAGTTGATGTACCGTTACAAATTACCCCAACCTTAACCACACTGCTAACCATAATGCTATGCTATGCTAACCATAATGCTATGCTAACAATAATGCTAACATTAGCTATTCTTTTTGCCTCAATCACATTAGACCTGAATCAAATGATGAAACCAGCGGCCGAATGATTGAAGACCGATATTCAGATGTTTTTTTCAGTGCAACGTGAGTTTTTTATTAGTCAGTATAGCAATGTAACGTTATTGGTCTGTCAGTTTCCCAAGCTAATTCCCTACCTTTCACACTGACACGGTAATAAACAGCTCTATGGGCTTCACTGTCGTGGTGCAGTGTCAGTACACAACGCTGTGCTCATCATGTCTTAGCAGGATCAGATGGTGTCCCAGCAGGGTCAGACAGCCAGGGAAGACCAGTCTGCGGAGCTCAGGTGAATTTTGCAGCGGTCTAAGGCACTGCGTCTCAGTGCTTGAGGCGTCACTACAGACCGAGTGGCGCAGCGGTCTAAGGCACTGCGCTTCAGTGGTGACAGTGGTGAACCTATAGGCCTTCAGTGGTGACAGTGGTGAACCTATAGGCCTTCAGTGGTGACAGTGGTGAACCTATAGGCCTTCAGTGGTGACAGTGGTGAACCTATAGGCCTTCAGTGGTGACAGTGGTGAACCTATAGGCCTTCAGTGGTGACAGTGGTGAACCCATAGGCCTTCAGTGGTGACAGTGGTGAACCTATAGGCCTTCAGTGGTGACAGTGGTGAACCTATAGGCCTTCAGTGGTGACAGTGGTGAACCTATAGGCCTTCAGTGGTGAACCTATAGGCCTTCAGTGGTGAACCTATAGGTCTTCAGTGGTGAACCTATAGGCCTTCAGTGGTGACAGGGGTGAACCTATAGACCTTCAGTGGTGAACCTATAGGTCTTCAGTGGTGAACCTATAGGCCTTCAGTGGTGACAGGGGTGAACCTATAGACCTTCAGTGGTGAACCTATAGGCCTTCAGTGGTGACAGTGGTGAACCTATAGGCCTTCAGTGGTGACAGTGGTGAACCTATAGGCCTTCAGTGGTGAACCTATAGGCCTTCAGTGGTGACAGTGGTGAACCTATAGGCCTTCAGTGGTGACAGTGGTGAACCTATAGGCCTTCAGTGGTGAACCTATAGGCCTTCAGTGGTGACAGTGGGGAACCTATAGGCCTTCAGTGGTGAACCATAGGTCTTCAGTGGTGAACCCATAGGCCTTCAGTGGTGACAGTGGTGAACCCTATAGGCCTTCAGTGGTGACAGTGGTGAACCTATAGGCCTTCAGTGGTGACAGTGGTGAACCTATAGGACTTCAGAGTGTGACAGTGGTGAACCTATAGGCCTTCAGAGTGTGACAGGTTCGTGATTCTGAAAGAACAGCAACCGTAATACCAGAGAACTCATGTAGGAGAGTTCACTTTTTGTAAACCCAAAGGGCCAGTGGTGTAGTGGAGGCTCTACGCAGGTATAAACCGTAAACCCAAAGGGCCAGTGGTGTAGTGGAGGCTCTACGCAGGTATAAACCGTAAACCCAAAGGGCCAGTGGTGTAGTGGAGGCTATACGCAGGTATAAACCGTAAACCCAAAGGGCCAGTGGTGTAGTGGAGGCTCTACGCAGGTATAAACCGTAAACCCAAAGGGCCAGTGGTGTAGTGGAGGCTCTACGCAGGTATAAACCGTAAACCCAAAGGGCCAGTGGTGTAGTGGAGGCTCTACGCAGGTATAAACCGTAAACCCAAAGGGCCAGTGGTGTAGTGGAGGCTCTACGCAGGTATAAACCGTAAACCCAAAGGGCCAGTGGTGTAGTGGAGGCTCTACGCAGGTATAAACCGTAAACCCAAAGGGCCAGTGGTGTAGTGGAGGCTCTACGCAGGTATAAACCGTAAACCCAAAGGGCCAGTGGTGTAGTGGAGGCTCTACGCAGGTATAAACCGTAAACCCAAAGGGCCGGTGGTGTAGTGGAGGCTCTACGCAGGTATAAACCGTAAACCCAAAGGGCCGGTGGTGTAGTGGAGGCTCTACGCAGGTATAAACCGTAAACCCAAAGGGCCAGTGGTGTAGTGGAGGCTCTACGCAGGTATAAACCGTAAACCCAAAGGGCCAGTGGTGTAGTGGAGGCTCTACGCAGGTATAAACCGTAAACCCAAAGGGCCAGTGGTGTAGTGGAGGCTCTACGCAGGTATAAAACCGTAAACCCAAAGGGCCGGTGGTGTAGTGGAGGCTCTACGCAGGTATAAACCGTAAACCCAAAGGGCCGGTGGTGTAGTGGAGGCTCTACGCAGGTATAAACCGTAAACCCAAAGGGCCAGTGGTGTAGTGGAGGCTCTACGCAGGTATAAACCGTAAACCCAAAGTGCCAGTGGTGTAGTGGAGGCTCTACGCAGGTATAAACCGTAAACCCAAAGGGCCAGTGGTGTAGTGGAGGCTCTACGCAGGTATAAACCCAAAGGGCCAGTGGTGTAGTGGAGGCTCTACGCAGGTATAAACCTGTGATGTCACGAGAGGCTGTGTCCTGGAGGGACGTTACATCCCCCTGAGGTGGCTGCAAACCCAGACAGCTATGGCTCCATCTGCTGGGATGGTCGGGAACTCCACCCCTCTATGGCCAATCTTCCCACGCAGCTGAAACAAATGAGGAGCTGATGAGCTGAAGGTTTGGGAAGGGAAGAGACACAGTCTCCAACCTGGGCTCTCTGGAGGACAAGAGTGCTGCACGTCCACTTCCATGAGGAATATAAGGATTTGGAGATACTTACCTTTGGGAAATACTCACCTTTGGATATATGCACCTGTGGAAATACGTGAGAGACATTTGGAAGGACTTTTGCTGGGTTGGCCACTAGCTGCAACGTGGACTACAGTAAGGCTGGGGAAAAGTTATCTGAGCGAGTGAGAATTATGATTTTGGATGTGGAAGAGACATCCCTGAACTGTTAACCCTTAAAGAGCCACAAGAGAACAGAATTTTGTTATATTTTCGTTAATTTCCCAAGACCTATAATAAAATCCTTGTTTTGTTTGAACCTTGTCTCCTTGCACTACTTGAGCAATCCCGCTGAAAGCTGTAGCCTCTCGTGACGTCACAGATGGTGGAGAATACGGGCACGCTCAAGCGTTAATAGTGCATGTCAGAGGAGGATACCGAAGGTTTGATCACCCAGTTTTCCAAGTTGGCCGTAGGCTCCCCGCCGACTGAAATGGAGGACATATTGAAAGCCCTTGTTGCTGGCCAGCAAGCCCAGATGCAAGCAAACGTGGCTCTCTTGGAGGAGCAAAAGAAAGCCAACCTTCTGAAGGCAGAGGAATTGCAGTTGCAGAGACAGAGGGTGGTCCAAAATACCCGCCCAATAAAGGCAAGTGACTTTATATCTAAGATGGGAGCTACCGATGACATTGAGGCATACCTGCATGCATTTGAGGCCACGGCCACTAGGGAAGCCTGGCCCAAGCAACAGTGGGTTGGTCTGTTAGCCCCCTTTCTAACCGGGGAATCGCTGAATGCTGTCCGGGACCTGGGCCCTGACCAGGTTACTGACTATGATGCCCTGAAGTCTGAGATCCTCAGCAGATATGGACTCACAAAGTTTGGTATGGCCCAGCGCTTTCACAGTTGGACCTTCCAACCAGACCAACCTCCTCGGGCGCAGATGCATGAACTTGTCCGAATCGCAAGGAAATGGCTGGATCCGCAGAGGAATACAGCAGCGGCGGTGGTGGAGGCCGTTGTGGTGGATCGTTACCTACGCGCCCCTGCCTTATGAGGCAAAACGGTTCATCAGTCAACAGGCCTTGACCACGGCTGATCTGACCGTGGAAGCTGTGGAAAAGTACCAGGCCACAGCGGAGATGCTGAATGCTTCCCGAAAAGACCCCAGGAGGGCGGCCCCACCACAAATGGGAAGAACCCGTCCAAAGGACCCCAAGGTCTCGAACCCAGCCACGTCAGGACTTATCCCGGCCCCAGGGGGAGCCAGAAACCAGGCGGGTCCAAGAAGAGTACACCAGGAGGGGGAAACTCGACAGTGTTACCGGTGTGGGGAGATGGGACATATCTCCTGGCAGTGTGGGAAACCAGCCGATGAACCTATGCCCACTGCGGAGTCCTCCAGCTCAGCACCCACACACCGTTTGCCTCGCTCTTGGGAGTCGTAGATGGCGGCCCAGATCGACCCCCACCTGCCCGGTAACTGTGAATCACCATGATGTGGAGGCCTTACTGGATTCTGGTAGCCGGGCCACCCTGGTGCGTAAGGATTGGGTGGGCCCAACGTGTCTGACCCCGGGGGAAAGTCCTCCCAGTTTCCCTGTGTCCATGGGGACACCAGAGAATACCCCATTACTGAACTTACAATGACCAGCACACGGGGAACCATACACACGACGGCGGGGGTGGTTGATTCCCTCCCCGTCCCTGTCCTAATTGGACGAGACTGCCCAGCCTTTTACCCACTCTGGAGAGAGTCTCAGGAGAGGATAACCCGAGTACCTCGGAAACGGAGAGGCAAGACTCATCCTGGGAAGGCTCCGGTGCAATCCTCCGAGTTACTCACTCCCGCCCGGGCTCTGATAGGGATGGCAGGTGCCCAGACCGACACAGAGACGGAGCTACAGAATCTGGACAAAGAACTGTCTGGTCTGAAGGGGACCGCTGAGAGGTATCGTTTGTTAAAGCAACAGTTAGACATGAAGACAGAAGAGTTAGATATCCTCCAGGCTAAACTCCAACAGAGCTCCTTCCCTAAGCAACAGGAGGAGCTGGAGAGGCTGCGCAGGACCATCGAGGAGTGTGAGGAGACCCTGCGCAGTAGTAAGGAGGTCCAGAAGAAGGCAGAGGAGAAGTACAAGGTGTTGGAGAACAAGATGAAGAATGCGGAGGCAGAGAGAGAGAAGGAACTGAAAGCTGCTCAACAGAAGCTAAACTCTGCTAAAACCAAGGCTGATGCGTTCAGTAAGAAACTCAAGGAGAGACAACAGGAGGCTGAGTCCCTGGTCCTAGAGTTGGAGGAGTTGAAGAGAGAGCAGTCTGGCAAGCACCACGGCAATGCGGACGCCCTCTCCCGGCGTGATGCCTTCTTTGCTGCCTTTACCCCGACGAGGACGTCGGTCCCGAGGAGGGGGATGTGTGATGTCACGAGAGGCTGTGTCCTGGAGGGACGTTACATCCCCCTGAGGTGGCTGCAAACCCAGACAGCTATGGCTCCATCTGCTGGGATGGTCGGGAACTCCACCCCTCTATGGCCAATCTTCCCACGCAGCTGAAACAAATGAGGAGCTGATGAGCTGAAGGTTTGGGAAGGGAAGAGACACAGTCTCCAACCTGGGCTCTCTGGAGGACAAGAGTGCTGCACGTCCACTTCCATGAGGAATATAAGGATTTGGAGATACTTACCTTTGGGAAATACTCACCTTTGGATATATGCACCTGTGGAAATACGTGAGAGACATTTGGAAGGACTTTTTTGCTGGGTTGGCCACTAGCTGCAACGTGGACTACAGTAAGGCTGGGGAAAAGTTATCTGAGCGAGTGAGAATTATGATTTTGGATGTGGAAGAGACATCCCTGAACTGTTAACCCTTAAAGAGCCACAAGAGAACAGAATTTTTGTTATATTTTCGTTAATTTCCCAAGACCTATAATAAAATCCTTGTTTTGTTTGAACCTTGTCTCCTTGCACTACTTGAGCAATCCCGCTGAAAGCTGTGTAGCCTCTCGTGACGTCACAACCGTAAACCCAAAGGGCCGGTGGTGTAGTGGAGGCTCTACGCAGGTCTAAAACCGTAAACCCAAAGGGCCAGTGGTGTAGTGGAGGCTCTACGCAGGTATAAACCGTAAACCCAAAGGGCCAGTGGTGTAGTGGAGGCTCTACGCAGGTATAAACCGTAAACCCAAAGGGCCAGTGGTGTAGTGGAGGCTCTACGCAGGTATAAACCGTAAACCCAAAGGGCCAGTGGTGTAGTGGAGGCTCTACGCAGGTATAAACCGTAAACCCAAAGGGCCAGTGGTGTAGTGGAGGCTCTACGCAGGTATAAACCGTAAACCCAAAGGGCCAGTGGTGTAGTGGAGGCTCTACGCAGGTATAAACCGTAAACCCAAAGGGCCAGTGGTGTAGTGGAGGATCTACGCAGGTATAAACCGTAAACCCAAAGGGCCAGTGGTGTAGTGGAGGCTCTACGCAGGTATAAACCGTGAAACCCAAAGGGCCAGTGGTGTAGTGGAGGCTCTACGCAGGTATAAACCGTAAACCCAAAGGGCCAGTGGTGTAGTGGAGGCTATACGCAGGTATAAACCGTAAACCCAAAGGGCCAGTGGTGTAGTGGAGGCTCTACGCAGGTATAAACCGTAAACCCAAAGGGCCAGTGGTGTAGTGGAGGCTATACGCAGGTATAAACCGTAAACCCAAAGGGCCAGTGGTGTAGTGGAGGCTCTACGCAGGTATAAACCGTAAACCCAAAGGGCCAGTGGTGTAGTGGAGGCTCTACGCAGGTATAAACCGTAAACCCAAAGGGCCAGTGGTGTAGTGGAGGCTCTACGCAGGTATAAACCGTAAACCCAAAGGGCCAGTGGTGTAGTGGAGGCTATACGCAGGTATAAACCGTAAACCCAAAGGGCCAGTGGTGTAGTGGAGGCTCTACGCAGGTATAAACCGTAAACCCAAAGGGCCAGTGGTGTAGTGGAGGCTATACGCAGGTATAACCGTAAACCCAAAGGGCCAGTGGTGTAGTGGAGGCTATACGCAGGTATAAACCGTAAACCCAAAGGGCCAGTGGTGTAGTGGAGGCTCTACGCAGGTATAAACCGTAAACCCAAAGGGCCGGTGGTGTAGTGGAGGCTCTACGCAGGTATAAACCGTAAACCCAAAGGGCCGGTGGTGTAGTGGAGGCTCTACGCAGGTATAAACCGTAAACCCAAAGGGCCAGTCGTGTAGTGGAGGCTCTACGCAGGTATAAACCGTAAACCCAAAGGGCCAGTGGTGTAGTGGAGGCTCTACGCAGGTATAAACCGTAAACCCAAAGGGCCAGTGGTGTAGTGGAGGCTATACGCAGGTATAAACCGTAAACCCAAAGGGCCAGTGGTGTAGTGGAGGCTCTACGCAGGTATAAACCGTAAACCCACTTCCTTTTCAGTGGGCGTTGCGTAATACTCATTGGTTAATCCCTACTGATGCATGTGATAGTAATGTAGTGGAGGAATACGACTTATCAATTACAGAGCCTTCGGAAAGTATTCAGACCCCTTGACTTTTTACACACTGTGTTACGTTACAGCCTTATTCTAAAATGGATTACATATTTTTTTCCCTCATCAATCTACACACAATACCCCCATAATGACCATCGTTATGTTTGTAGGAAAAGGGGGTTGCTTGCAAGCCGAAGAACACCATCCCAACCGTGAAGCACGGGGTTGGCAGCATCATGCTGTGGGGGTGCTTTGCTGGAGGAGGGACTGGTGCACTTCACAAAATAGATGGCATCATGAGGAAGGAAAATTTTGTGGATATATTGAAGCAACCTCTCAAGACATCAGTCAGGAAGTTAAAGCTTGATCGCAAATGGGTCTTCCAAATGGACAATGACCCCAAGCATACTTCCAAAGTTGTGGCAAAATGGCTTAAGGACAACAAAGTCGAGGTATTGGAGTGGCCATCACAAAGCCCTGACCTCAATCCTATAGAAGATGTGTGGCCAGAACTGAAAAAGCATGTTCGAGCAAGGAGGCCTACAAACCTGACTCAGTTACACCTGCTCTGTCAGGATGAATGGGCCAAAATTCACCCAACTTATTGTGGGAAGCTTGTGGAAGGCTACCCGAAATGTTTGACCCAAGTTAAACAATATAAAGGCAATGCTACCAAATACTAATGAACTTCTAAACCACTGGAAATGTGATGAAAGAAAGAAAAGCTTAAATAAATCATTCTCTCTACTATTATTCTGATATTTCACATTATTAAAATAAAGTGGTGATCCTAACTGACCTAAGACAGGGAATCTTAACTAGGATTAAATGTCAGGAATTGTGAAAAACTGAGTTTAAATGTATTTGGCTAAGGTGTATGTAAACGTCCGACTTCAACTGTATCACAAACTGTTTTTGCATATTGGTTATTGATTTGGACACATTAAAACTGTGTTTTGATATTGTGCTATCCCACCTAGCAAAATGTCATTGAAAATAAGTTGAAAATAAGACTATGCCCGATGTCCAATCTACGTTTTGGTTGAAAGTGAAAGTTGAAAGGATGTATTTTTCAGGTCGTTTTTTCAACGACTTGAAAACAACTAAATTGAACGTACTTGCAGCCTATAAACGCAATATAAAAAATGGGATAAATAAACAAATTAAATGTATAAATAAAGCTTGATTTGAACAAATTGCAAAACTAATTAACCCAATGACCTGCTTCAACCAATCCAGTGCATTTGTGTTGAAAATGAAAAATGTTGAAGTCAACAATACGTCAAAGGATTCAACTACTGAAAACTGAAACAAACAAATGGATCAAACAGATCAATCCCACTTTTCAAGCCTGCTGAAGGCGTGGTGGCCTTGGTAAACACTACCCCCGCTCTACCAAGGGCATTCTTGAGGGTGGTCTCCCCACAGCTCTGCATATGTCATGTTCTGTGGCCGTGGTAAACACCACCCCGGCTCTACCAGGGGCATGCTTGAGGTGATCTCCCACAGCTCTGCATATGTCATGTTCTGTGGCCTTACCGTTCCATTTCTTGACTGCCCCTCCAACACAGAAATAAACACATTTAGTAATATTATATAAAACCCTCAAAGTAATGGATATGGAGCATCTACGGCCTCAGTTACACCCGACACTTAAATGTGACTTCTGTCATCCGATCAAGCTGCATTAGGTCTGGATGCACAAAAGTCACAATGTGCTCGAATTAGGTTTAGATCTGCCAGGATGGGTTCGGAGTTTGACAGTCTGGACACAGTCCGGCCACCGAATATGCATAAGCAATGTAAAGAGATGGGGGTGAATGATGGGGGAAAGTACATTCTGCACTGAACAAAAATATGAACGCATCATGTAAAGTGTTGGTCCCAAGGAGAGAAACTTTCCACTGTTCTGACTGTGGAAAGAGTTTTGTTTCGTCAGGAAGTTTAAAAATCACACCAGAGAACACACACAGGAGAGAAAATCTCATAGCTGTCACGATCGTCGGGAACAGATGAGGACCAAGGCGCAGCGTTGCAGGCAAACATACTCATTTATTGAGCGAAACGCGATCAAAACAACAAAGACGGTAACGTGACAGTACACGGTCAAACACAACCAACTTGAAACAAGAACCCACAAAAAACAAAGGAAAAACCGACAGTTTAAATATGGCTCCCAATCAGAGACAACCAGCAAACAGCTGACACTCGTTGCCTCTGATTGGGAGTCACTCAGGCCAACATAGAAATAGGGAACATAGATCTACACACCCTGGCTCAACATAACAGTGTCCCCAGAGCCAGGGCGTGACAGTTGGCGCGGACTCCGACCGCGCCAACTAAGTACCACAGGGGAGGGACCGGGTGGGCACTCCGCCTTGGCGGCGGATCCGGCTCTGGGCCCGATCCCCACTCCCTCTCCAACCCCCCAAAGTACCCCTGGTCCGGTCTGGCCCCGCTGGCCGGAGCCGGATTGACGACACGCACCCCTGGCTTGGTGCGTGGAACAGGAACGGACCGGACCGGGCTGACGGGCGCACCCCTGGCTTGGTGCGTGGAGTAGCAACTGGCCGGACCGGGCTGACGATACACACCCCTGGCTTGGTGCGTGGAGCAGGAATGGACCGGACCGGGCTGACGATGCGCACCCCTGGCTTGGTGCGTGGAGTAGCAACTGGCCGGACCGGGCTGACGATACGCACACCTGGCTGGTGCGTGGAGCAGGAATGGGCCGGACTGGGCTGGCGACGCGCACCACAGACTTGGTGCGGAGAGCAGGAACGGGCCGGACAGGGTTGACGAAACGCACCACAGACTTGGTGCGGGGAACAGGCCGGACCGGAGCTGGCGACCGCGCACCATAGGTTTGGTGCGGGGAGCAGGAACAGGCCGGGCCGGGCTGGCGACGCGCACCATAGGCTTGGTGCGGGGAGCAGGAACAGGCCGGGCCGGGCTGGCGACACGCACCATAGGTTTGGTGCGGGGAGCAGGAACAGGCCGGGCCGGGCTGGCGACGCGCACCATAGGTTCGGTGCGGGGAGCAGGAACAGGCCGGGCTGGGCTGACGACACGCACCACAGGCTCGATGCGAGGAACAGAAACAGGCCGGACCGTACTGGGGACACACACCACTGGCCCTACGCAGGGATCAGGAACGGGCCGGACCGGACTGGTAACACACCCCAGTACCTCTCGCCGTGCCTCCACACTTTCCCTCTCCTCTGTGACCAGTGGCCCCCTTAACCTGGCGGCCTCCTCTGCACACCCGCTGGACCGCTCCATCGCGGCCTCCTGCTGCCCCGTCGTCCACGTCGTGAGCCCCCCTAAAAATGTTCTGGGGTCTCTCCTCCCCGTGGACCAGGCCTCCCTCGTTCTCGCCAGACTCTCACTCCACTGCTTCAACGTCCAACCTTTCTGCTCCTCACTTGGCTTGGCCCAGTCGAGACTCTTACTCCACTGCTCTATAGACCAACCTCTCTGCTCTTCACGCTGCTTGGTCCTGTCTTGGTGGGTTCTTCTGTCAATAGGGTGCTGAAGGTGGGTGTGGTGTACGAATCAGGCGCAGGACGCAGAGGCTCAGTCCAAAGGCTTTAGTGCAAAATACACACAAAACAAAAGCACAATAAGCCTGAAAGCGAATACAAGGCGCACACGGGCGACAAAATAAACGGCGCACAAAACATGTGCAAAGTAACCACTCCAAAACACTGGAGGGAAATAGTAGCTCCAACACCGTAACAGAAGCGCACAAAAAACTAAGGAAAAACCGACAGTTTAAATATGGCTCCCAATCAGAGACAACCAGCAAACAGCTGACACTCGTTGCCTCTGATTGGGAGTCACTCAGGCCAACATAGAAATAGGGAACATAGATCTACACACCCTGGCTCAACATAACAGTGTCCCCAGAGCCAGGGCGTGACAATAGCTGTGATCAATGTGACAAGAGATACTCTGATAAAAGATCTCTGATTAAACATCAGAAAATTCATACATGAAGGAGTTGTTACATGAAATCCATAGATTAGGGCCAAATGAATTTATTTCAATTGACTGATTTCCTTAGTAACTTAGTAAAATCTTTGAAATTGCTGCATGTTGCGTTTATATTTTTGTTCAGTATACGCAAATTACCTTCATACTAACAAAGAACAAATGTGTGTGACAATTTGCACTAATGTAAGTTAACATAGATGATGGAACATGTTCCCTTTTGCTCACGTGATGAACCGCTAAGGGGACATAAATATTTACCATCTAAACCATGTGTGACCTCTCACCTCTCTGGCTGAGGAGGGATGGAAGGATGAATGGACCAATCAGTCAACCAGTCAGTCATATAAAGAGAGTGTTGATCAGCTTAAATATCCATCTCCCACCCATGGAGAGACCTATATACTGGATCCAGGGTTGGGTAGGTTACTTTCTAAATGGAGTCTTTACAGTTACCTGTCCAAAAGTGTCATCAGTCGTAACTGTTAGATTCCCCAAACTCAGTATCGTAATCTCATTACTTTCAGTTACTTTTAGATTACTTTCTACGGTAAAGCATGGTGGTGGCAGCATCATGCTGTGGGGATGTTTTTCAGCGGCTGGGACTGGGACACCAGTCAGGATCGAGGGAAAGATGAACAGAGCAAAGATTCTTGATGAAAACCTGCTCCAGAGCACTCAGGACCTCAGACTGGGGCGAAGGTTCACCTTCCAACAGGACAACGACCTTAAGCACACAGCCAAGACAATGCAGGAGTGGCTTCGGGACAAGTCTCTGAATGTCCTTGAGTTGCCTAGCCGGGAGCCCGGACTTGAACCCGATCTAACATCTCTGGAGAGACCTGAAAATATCTGTGCAGCGACGCTCCCCATCCAACCTGACAGAGCTTGAGAGGATTTGCAGAGAAGAATGGGAGAAACTCCCCAAATACAGATGTGCCAAGCTTGTAGCGTCATACCCAAGAAGACTCAAGGCTGTAATCGCTGCCAAAGGTGCTTCAACAAAGTACTGAGTAGAGGGTCTGAATACTTATGCGAATGTAATATTTCAGTTTTCTATTTTTAATACATTTGCTAAAATAATTACATGTATTTTGCTTTGTCATTATTGTGTGTAGATTGATGAGGAAAAAAACAATTAAAAATATTTTAGAATAAGGCTGATTGCTTTTAGATTAATTTCCCCTTAAGAGCACAGTTTAGTACCACAGTCATAAAATCTGACTTTAAATCTCATTTTAACCACACTGCTAACCCTAATACCTATCCCTAACCTTAACCACACTGCTAACCCTAATACCTATCCCTAACCTTAACCACACTGCTAACCCTAATACCTATCCCTAACCTTAACCACACTGCTAACCCTAATACCTATCCCTAACCTTAACCACACTGCTAACCCTAATGCCTAACCCTAACCTTAACCACACTGCTAACCCTAATGCCTATCCCTAACTTTAACCACACTGCTAACCCTAATACCTAAACCTTACCTTAAATAACCCTAACCTTAACCACACTGCTAACCCTAATGCCTAACCCTAACCTTAACCACACTGCTAACCCTAATGCCTAACCCTAACCTTAAATAACCCTAACCTTAACAACACTGCTAACCCTAATGCCTAACTCTTACCTTAAATAACCCTAACCTTAACCACACTGCTAACCCTAATGCCTAACCCTAACCTTAAATAACCCTAACCTTAACCACACTGCAACCCTAATGCCTAACTCTTACCTTAAATAACCCTAACCTTAACCACACTGCTAACCCTTATGCCTAACTCTTACCTTAAATAACCCTAACCTTAACCACACTGCTAACTCTTACCTTAAATAACCCTAACCTTAACCACACTGCTAACCCTAATGCCTAACTCTTACCTTAAATATCCCTAACCTTAACCACACTGCTAACCCTAATGCCTAACCCTAACCTTAACCACACTGCTAACCCTAATGCCTAACCTTAACCACACTGCTAACCCTAATGCCTAACCTTAACCACACTGCTAACCCTAATGCCTAACCTTAACCACACTGCTAACCCTAATGCCTAACCTTAACCACACTGCTAACCCTAATGCCTAACTCTTACCTTACATTGTTTTGTTTTCATGAATTTTTACTATATAGCTAATGTTGACAGCAGCTGGCCCATCTAGCGGAAATCACTCAGTTCTGCCTCCAGGACATGACTCATCACAATAAACGTCAACCTGCTTAAGAGGCATTAGAAGAAGACACATTTAATATTACCAATTGAACATCTATTGCAGGATAAGTCAATGTTAGAGGTTATGTAGCTGGCCATATTAGATGTTGCATTTAACTTTATGAGTTTGTTATGTAGGCTTCTTCTAACCCATTGCTTTCTACTACAGATAATAATACGATTAGGTTATATCTTTAGGCCTACAGAAAAAAAACAGTCTGTCAGATTTCCAGTCTTCAAGAATAGGATTTGGAATTATGGAAGTATAGATTAGCCAAATAGTTTTACCTGAGCATAACTCATAAACTAAGGACTTATTAACCTACTTTGTTGTTTATGATTGTGTTGTCATGGAGAACTTATTGGACTCATTGCCTCCATTTGAAAAATAAACGCTGCTATCAGAAAGACATGATTTATTTCAGCAGCAACGAAAAGTGCTATTTGCAGGGGAGCAACTTTCACTGGAGACAGGGGGGGTCATGTCCCTCCCACACTCTGAAATTGCACCCCCCCACCCCAGTTGTATCATTGCAATGTGATACAACAAGCGGTAACGGTGTGCATTAGGACCATGTGGACGCCTCAGAGCAGTCGGCTGTTTGGAGTGTTCAGTCTGCTGGATTTAGGGCTCTGCAGACTGAGTGGGCTGACAGGCTGAAAGGTGAAGCTTCTGGAAGGCCGGCTGGACCAGCAGGAAGAGTTTAACAGAGGGAGCTGCTGTCAATGTGTTTCACTCTTTTCTGAGTTGTAAAAGCAAGCAAGCAGAGCAGAAACTGGCTACTCTTTAGTTGATTGATGTAGCTGGCAAGGTAACTGCTGTTTAACAAAACAGAAAAACCTAAAGTAGTGTTTATTCCCGGTGCTGAGCTATTAGCTAGTGTAACGACATGTAACGACATGCAGTGGGGAGAATTCTATTGTCCCCGTCAGTAGCCCAGGCTTTTACCAAAGATGGTAAAGTTCTCATCTCTGGACCACACAAGCTTTAGATTGCATTCTACTAAGGCACTTGTCTCTCTACATCGGTCAGCTACATTGGTGAGCAGGGTGGGATCTTTTCCATACAACTTTGGGGACTGGGCACACAAATGCTCCTAGAGAGAAGGGGGAATACTGAAGCATGCATTGATGACAGTTCTACAGCCTCCATCAGATGCCCAGACTTTGGCAGAGAGGGTAAAGCTCTCAAACATTAGTTTCCCATCAGTTTTGTCTATAATCCTACAGGCTCTTTATCAGTCTCCATGTCTTATATTCCAATGCATCCAACATTATGCCCACCATGGTATTGGTCAGCTGCTATTTGAGAACTCATCTGGTTTAGAAATCAAACTCTGGGTATCTTATTGCACAGCACATTGTACAACTGTTTTTAGAGTAGATTGTACTGCAAGGTATACTATATGTGTAGGCTATGCCATATGTATTGGCTAATATGCTGCTGTCGTTTCTAAACCTCCATTCTAGCAGACATGACACACACACTTCTTTCTATATACATGCTTTTATTTGGGTTTCTGTGCAAAGTATATGATTGGAATGTTTCTTCAATCAGTAGATGGCAATGTGGGACTTTAAGACTAAAATCTTTGCCCACAGTCGGTGAAGAGCATGAGGTGTGGCTAACGTTAGTCAGCTTGAGCTAGCTACCGAGCTAGCGTACGAACTCTGTAGCACAGAGTAGATAAATATATGATGTTGAAAAATAGTGCATTGTGGGAAGTTTAGAAGATATCTGGAAATAAGTTAATAAATATGTAATAACCCCCCCAAAAAAAAGTTTGTACTTATAGGTAACCAGATTATGACTACAACTACGTTATTACGTCTTTAAAACGTCACTGTGTTGTTACATTGGTGAGTAAAAACTCATGCTTCCTACCCTTTAACTTTTTGTCTGAAAATAAAATCTACATTTTACTCAACTTCGTTACCCACTCCAGTCAGCAGATGGCGATGTGGGACTTTAAGGCTATGCTGCTAGTGTGACGTATAATCTAGTGGACGGGACGCTTCTTTCAACAGCAGCAACAGTTAGTCAGACACCTCGGTAGCTTGCTAGACAAAATAGCCGAACCAATAAAGCTCTTTAGACGCTTTCGTGTATATTAGCCACTGTGTTTTAAACCCACTTCTGTCGTCTAGTTAGTTATCCCATTTAATTTCATATTTACGGTGTTGTTGTTATTGGTCAGCTAGCTGGCTGGTTAAGTTAGCACTAGCCTAGCTAGCTAACATCCCCGACCATGAGCTCACTAAGCTACTCTCCTCCTGCTAAAGAAGAGGAGGTCTGCTGGACGGAGAAAGAAGCTCTAGTGAAAGAGGAGGAGGAAGAGGAGGATGTTACAATACAAAAACAAGTAGAGGGTGAGGCTGTTACCGTGAAAGAAGAAGAGAAAGACGTTACAGTGAAAGAAGAGGAAGACGCGTTCAGAGTGAAAGAGGAAGAGGATGTTTCAGTGAAAGAAGAGGAGGCTCCCGTTTTTGGAGTGAAAGAGGAGGAGGGGGAGATGACTGTCACATCGAAAAAGGAGGAGGAAGAAGAGGAGGAAACTGGATATCTGGTTCCGGTTTCCCAAAGGCATCTTAAGGCATCCAATGGTTCTAATGATGAACTTAGCAGTAAGATACTTTTGAGAAACCGGGCCCTGATTAACACTAGTAAGTACTGTCTTAAGAACAGAGGGACAAACTCTGCAGTTGTTGAACTGATGTGTGGTGTTAAAGGGGGAATCTGCAGTTGCTACATCCATATTTTGACTTTTAAATGATTTATATTCTTGAAGAATATAACACATGCCTCATTAGTTCAACTGTCTTACCCCATCAGATTCCAAAATAAGCTTTTTTACTCCAATGTTTAGAAACAATGTAAATGTAAACCAACACTCTATAGCCTCAACATGGTTAAAACTATAATGTTGATATCATGGATGGTCAGTCCTTGCATCCATAGGTCTGTCTATGAATGTGAGAGTAGTTACATTTCTCCAGCCCCATCATCATCTTATTACCAAAACAGTGGCAGAATGACAGCTTTGTAATTGTTTGAACTGCAGATTGGTTGATTGATTGATTGTAGCTTTTTTAAAAGGACAACCTAGGATTTAAACAGCAACAAAATGGCTGCCCTTAGACTTGGTTTGGTAAACAGCTGAGGGATGGGGGCTGGAGAAATGTAACCACTCTCAAATTCATAGAGAAAGCTATTGTAGCAACCTTAACCCAAAACCTAGCGACCTCATCAAGAAGTTCAGACATCTTGGTATAACAGTTATAAGGTGTTGGCTTGACAGTCTCTGGACCCAGGTTTGAGTCCAGCTCAGGGCTACCCCTGGAATTCACTACACTATGAATACAAGGACTGGCCATCCATAAGGTCAAAATCACAGTTTTAACCAGATTGAGGCTATACAGTGTTTGTTTACAAACAGTGGCGTTATATGAGCTTATGTTTTGGTTTCTGATGGGGTAAGACAGTTGAAACATTTGAGGCATTTATAAGTTATATTCTTAAAGAATCAATGGCTATACGGTTTATGGGTCTTTCTATATCTGCCAGTGAGGCTTTCCTGTGGGGGTCAAATTGTTGGAGCTGTTGATAAGTCATTGGATAATATTCTGCAAATGTATTTTCATTTTTATAAGTGCTGACCCTAGTCGACTGGTCGATTGTTTGGTCGGTAGGCTGTTTTGTCGACAGAGATTTTTTTAGACTGAGAGTTTTTTTAGTCGAGCAGTCGCAAATACACTATATATACAAAAGTATGTGGACACCCCTTCAAATTAGTCGATTCAGCTGTTTCAGCCACAACCGTTGCTGACAGGTGTATAAAATCGAGCACACAGCCATGCAATTTCCATAGACAAACGTTGGCAGTAGAATGGCCTTACTGAAGCGCTCAGTGACTTTAAACGTAGCACCGTCATAGGATGCCACCTTTCCAACAAGTCAGTTCGTCAAATTTCTGCCCTGCCAGAGCTGCCCCAGTCAACTGTAAGTGCTGTTATTGTGAAGTGGAAACGTCTAGGAGCAACAACGGCTGAACCGCGAAGTGGTAGGCCACACAAGCTCACAGAACGGGCCCGCCGAGTGCTGAAGCGCGTTCCAAACTGCCTCTGGAAGCAACGTCAGCAGAATAACTGTCAATCGGGAGCTTCATGAAATGGGTTTCCATGGCCGAGCAGCCGCACACAAGCCCCAGATCACCATGCGCAATGCCAAGTGTCGGCTGGAGTGGTGTAAAGCTCGCTGCCATTGGACTCTGGAGCAGTAGAAAGGTGTTCTCTGGAGTGATCAATCCGACGGACGAATCTGGGTTTAGCGGACGCCCGGAGAACACTACTTGCCCCAATGCATAGTGCCAACTGTAATGTTTGGTGGAGGAAGAATAATGGCCTGGGGCTGTTATTCATGGTTCGGTCCCCTTAGTTCCAGTGAAGGGAAATCTTAACGCTACAGCACACAGTGACATTCTAGACGATTCTGTGCTTCCAACTTTGTGGCAACAGTTTGGGGAAGGCCCTTTCCCTGTTTTAGCATGACAATGCCCCTGTGTGTAAAGCGAAGTCCAAACAGAAATGGTTTGTCGAGATCGGTGTGGAAGAACTTGACTTGCCTGCACAGAGCCCTGACCTCAACCCCATCAAACACCTTTGGGATGAATTGGAAGGCCGACTGCGAGCCAGGCCTAATCGCCCAACGTCAGTGCCCGACCTCACTAAAGCTCTTGTGGCTGAATGGAAGCAAGTCCCCGCAGCAATGTTCAAACATCTAGTGGAAAGCCTTCCCAGAAGAGTGGAGGCTGTTATAGCAGCAACGGGGGGACCAACTCCATATTAATGCCTCTGCTTGAAACATGCCCTGCTCTCTCCTCTTCCAGATGTTTAGTTCATTTCATTCCGATCTCCTCTGCATTATTGTAGCCATTTGCTACAGCCTGTCAACTATGCCTCTGCCTATCCCCTGCTCTCTCCTCTCTGCACAGGCTACACAAACGCCTCACACCGCGTGGCTGCTGCCTCTCTAACCTGGTGGTCCCTGCACGCACCCCACACCTGGAGTTCCAGGTCTCAGGCAGCCTCTGGAACTGCCGTTCTGCTGCCAACAAAGCTGACTTCATCCCAGCCTATGCTAACCTCCAGTCCCTCGACTTCCTGGCGCTGACGGAAACATGGATTACCACTGAAAACACTGCTACTCCTACTGCTCTCTCCTCGTCTGACCATGTGTTCTCGCATACCCCGAGAGCATCTGGTCAGAGGGGTGGTGGCACAGGAATCCTCATCTCTCCCAAGTGGACATTCTCAATTTTTCCCCTAACCCACCTGTCTATCTCCTCATTTGAATTCCATGCTGTCACTAGCCCATTTAAGCTTAATATCCTTGTCATCTATCGCCCTCCAGGTTCCCTTGGAGAGTTCATCAATGAGCTTGACGCCTTGATAAGTTCCTTTCCTGAGGATGGCTCACCCTCACAGTTTTGGGGGATTTCAACCTCCCTATGTCCACATTTGACTCATTTCTCTCTGCCTCCTTCTTTCCACTCCTCTCCTCTTTTGACCTCACCCTCTCACCGTCCCCCCTACTCACAAGGCAGGCAATACGCTTGACCTCATCTTTACTAGATGCTGCTCTTCTACTAATCTCACTGCAACTCCCCTCCATGTCTCCGACCACTACTTTGTTTCCTTTTCTCTCTCGCTCTCCTCCAACACTACTCACTCTGCCCCTACACAGATGGTAATGCGCCGCCGCAACCTTCGCTCTCTCTCTCCCACTACTCTCTCCTCTTCCATCCTATCATCTCTTCCCTCTGCTCAATCCTTCTCCCTCCAATCTCCTGATTCTGCCTCCTCAACCCTCCTCTCCTCCCTTTCTGCATCCTTTGACTCTCTGTGTCCCCTATCCTCCCGGCCGGCTCGGTCCTCCCCTCCAGCTCCGTGGCTCGATGACTCATTGCGAGCTCACAGAACAGAGCTCCGGGCAGCGGAGCGGAAATGGAAGAAAACTAAACTCCCTGCCGACCTGGCATCTTTTCACTCCCTCCTCTCTACATTTTCTTCATCTGTTTCTGCTGCTAAGGCCACTTTCTACCACTCTAAATTCCAAGCATCTGCCTCTAACCCTAGGGAAGCTCTTTGCCACATTTTCCTCCCCTCCTGAATCCCCCCTCCTCTCTCTCTCGTGGATGACTTCGTCAACCACTTTGAAAAGAAGGTTGACGACATCCGATCCTCGTTTGTTAAGTCTAATGACACTGCTGGTCCTACTCACACTGCCCTACCCTATGCTTTGACTTCTTTCTCCCCCTCTCTCCAGATAAAATCCTGCGACTTGTGACTGCAGGCCACCCAACAACCTGCCCGCTTGACCCCATCCCCTCCTCTCTTCTCCAGACCATCTCCGGTGACCTTCTCCCCTACCTCACCTCGCTGATCAACTCATCCTTGACCGCTGGCCATGTCCCTTCCGTCTTCAAGAGAGCGAGAGTTGCTCCCCTTCTCAAAAAACCAACACTCGATCCCACTGAAATCAACAACTACAGACCAGTATCCCTTCTTTCTTTTCTTTCCAAAACTATTGAGCGTGCCGTCTTTAGCCAACTCTCTTGCTATCTCTCTCAGAATGACCTTCTTGATCCAAACCAGTCAGGTTTCAGGACTGGTCATTCAACTGAGACTGCTCTTCTCTGTGTCACGGAGGCTCTCCGCACTGCTAAAGCTAACTCTCTCTCCTCTGCTCTTGTCCTTCTAGACCTGTCTGCTGCCTTTGATACTGTGAACCATCAGATCCTCCTCTCCACCCTCTCCGAGCTGGGCATCTCCGGCGCGGCTCACTCCTGGATTGCGTCCTACCTGACCGGTCGCTCCTACCAAGTGGCGTGGCGAGAAGCTGTCTCCGCACCACGTGCTCTCACCACTGGTGTCCCCCAGGGCTCAGTTCTAGGCCCTCTCCTTTTCTCCCTATACACCAAGTCACTTGGCTCTGTCATATCCTCACATGGCCTCTCCTATCATTGCTACGCTGACGATACACAACTAATCTTCTCCCTTTCCCCCTTTCTGATAACCAGGTGGCGAATCGCATCTCTGCATGTCTGGCAGACATATCAGTATGGATGACGGATCACCACCTCAAGCTGAACCCTGGCAAGACGGAGCTGCTCTTCCTCCCGGGGAAGGACTGCCCGTTCCATGATCTCGCCATCACGGTTGACAACTCCGTTGTGTCCTCCTCCCAGAGTGCGAAGAGCCTTGGCGTGACCCTGGACAACACCCTGTCGTTCTCCGCTAACATCAAGGCGGTGACCCGCTCCTGCAGGTTCATGCTCTACAACATTCGGAGAGTACGACCCTGCCTTACACAGGAAGCGGCACAGGTCCTAATCCAGGCACTTGTCATCTCCCGTCTGGATTACTGCAACTCGCTGTTGGCTGGCCTCCCTGCCTGTGCCATTAAACCCCTACAACTCATCCAGAACGCCGCAGCCTGTCTGGTGTTCAACCTTCCCAAGTTCTCTCACGTCACCCCCTCCTCCGCACACTCCACTGGCTTCCAGTTGAAGCTCGCATCCGTTACAAGACCATGGTGCTTGCCTATGGAGCAGTGAGGGGAACGGCACCTCTGTACCTTCGGGCTCTGATCAGTCCCTACACCCAAACGAGGGCATTGCGTTCATCCACCTCTGGCCTGCTGGCTCCCTTCCTCTGCGGAAGCATAGTTCCCGCTCAGCCCAGTCAAAACTGTTCGCTGCTCTGGCACCCCAATGGTGGAACAAGCTCCCTCACGACGCCAGGACAGTGGAGTCACTCACCACCTTCCGGAGACATTTGAAACCCCACCTCTTTAAGGAATACCTGGGATAGGATAAAGTAATCCTTCTACCCCCCCCAAAAAAACAATTGTAAAGTGGTTATCCCACTGGCTATAGGGTGAATGCACCAATTTGTGAGTCGCTCTGGATGAGAGCGTCTGCTAAATGACGTAAATGTGACCTTGAGCAAGGCACTTAACCCTAATTGCTCCTGTAAGTCGCTCTGGATAAGAGCGTCTGCTAAATGACTAAAATGTAAAATGTAAATGTAGGTATTACAGACGCGTTCAGGGAGACGTTTTAAAACGTCAGTGAAGACTCTTGCCAGCTGGTCAGTGCATGCTCTGAGTACGCGTCCTGGTAATCTGTCTGTGAAGGTTAACCTGTTTAACCCCTTGGAGTCAATTGACGCAAATTTGCTTCAATCTAAGTAATTGAAGTAATCCATAGTTCGACCATCTTAAAACAATTCCATATGTCAGTTTACACCCCCTCCCCCAACGGCTTAGATTTACAGGGGTTAAAGGTCTTACTCACATCGGCTAAGGAGAGAGTGATCATACAGTCGTCCGGAAACAGCTGGTGCACAAGACTTTGTGGAGGCCACGGAGATGGCACAGTCCATCGCTCTAAGACATGTGATACATAAATTGTATATGGTTATATTATGTACAAAAAAATTATGCAACACTAATAAATCTAATATTATTTTATAACAAATGTACTTTCTCCCGCTTTGGATACTGTTGCTGTCCGCGGTTCTGAATGTAATTATATGCACAAGCACAAAACACCACATCTGTAATTTTAGTCCCGTCTGAATATGCCATGGCAGTCATTTTTACATGGCAGGAGAGTAACAATTCAAGCCAGAATAACCTACTGTTTTTTGGCGAACTCCAAGGTCCTCTGGTAATACTAGTCCCGTGTGAATCGACATCCCTGTGTTTTGAGAGAAATGAGTTTGACAGGTGTTGCTCACGGTTTGATCAAGAAAACAATAACTGATTTGATCAATTTAACGAAGTGCTGCTCATAGCCTACATATGAAGGGCCTGCAAGTATCAACTTTCACAGTGGATGATTTTGTTCATATGTTTTGTGCGTATTAATATTTCTAGCCTACAATCATCGATGTTACTACTAATGTGAAAACAAGACAAAATATTACTATTATTGCTCACTTGACTGTCTTAAGACAATTGTCAAATAATTTAACAGATGTCAATTGTTGTACAGCTTCATGGGTACGCTCTGGGCATAACCTTTTACCTCAAATAAACAGTATTTCTGCTGTTGTGGCCCTTTAACCATCTGTCTGACTTTCTCGTTCACACAGAAGAGAGACGTGACTATCGTGGATCCTCTGGGGAGCCTCAACAACATCATGAAGCTGAGGAGGCAGAAAAGAGTCCCTCCAGATCAGAACACCTCAAGAAACACCAGCGGAAACCCACAGGGAAGAAATCTCACTGCTGCTCTGACTGTGGGAATATATTCAACTCTTCAGCAGACCTTAAAAGACATATGAGAATCCATACAGGAGAGAAACCGTATAGCTGTAATCAATGTGGGAAGAGTTTTACTCACTCAAGCTGCCTGAAGGTACATTTGAGAACACACACAGGAGAGAAACATTATAGCTGTGATCAATGTGGGGAGAGTTTTACTTCATCTAGCCATCTGACTATACACCAGAGAACACACACAGGAGAGAAACCTTATAGCTGTGATCAATGCGGGAAGAGTTTTACTACATCTAGCCATCTGACTATACACCAGAGAACACACACAGGAGAGAAACCTTATAGCTGTGATCAATGCGGGAAGCGTTTTGTTACATCTAGCCATCTGACTATACACCAGAGAACACACACAGGAGAGAAACCTTATAGCTGCGATCAATGTGGGAAGAGTTTTACTCACTCAAGCTGCCTGAAGGTACATTTGAGAACACACACAGGAGAAAAAACACACGACTGTGGGAAGAGTTTTGTTTTGTCCCAATATTTAGAATCACACCAGAGAACACACACAGGAGAGAAACCTTATAGCTGTGATCAATGTGGGAAGAGTTTTAGTCAATCAAGCAACCTGATGGTACATTTGAGAACGCACACTGGAGAGAAGCCTTATAGCTGTGATCAATGTGGGAAGAGTTTTAGTCAATCAAGCATCCTGATGGTACATTTGAGAACGCACACTGGAGAGAAACCTTATAGCTGTGATCAATGTGGGAAGAGTTTTAGTGATTCAAGCAACCTGATGGCACATTTGAGAACACACACTAGAGAGAAACCTTATAGCTGTGATCAATGTGGGAAGAGTTTTAGTCGATCAAGCATCCTGATGGTACATTTGAGAACGCACACTGGAGAGAAACCTTATAGCTGTGATCAATGTGGGAAGAGTTTTAGTGATTCAAGCAACCTAAAGGTACATTTGAGAACACACACTAGAGAGAAACCTTATAGCTGTGATCAATGTGGCAAGAGATACGCTGGTAAAATAACTCTGATTAAACATCAGAAAGTACATACATGAAGGAGTTGTTTCATGATATCAATTAAATAATGTCACAATGTTTTAACATTGTTGTATGAGTATTTTAATGAATTTCACAATGTAGAAACATTTACATTTTTTGTCATTTAGCAGACACTCTTATCCAGAGCAACTTACAAGTGCATACATTATTTTTTTATTTTTCATACTGGCCCCCCGTGGGAATCGAACCCACAACCCTGGCGTTGCAAACGCCATGCTCTACCAACTGAGCTATATCCCTGCTGGCCATTCCCTCCCCTACCCTGGACGACGCTGGGCCAATTGTGCGCCACCCCAACCGTTTTCCCCCTGTTCTATTGATTTCAGCATGATATGGATATTAGCCTCATCAGGGGGAAAATCCAGGCTCTGAAGTGAGTTGTGTTACACTTACCACGTTGGCGACCCACTTGAATCAAAATGCAACACTTCTAAATGTAGCTAGCTGTTTTCTACAAATTGTCCTCTGACCAGTGATGTACACATTATTCCCAGATTCCGTGTGGTTTTTGAGCTGTTAGTTTTAACAGGACGTGCAACCTCATCTCCCCCCTCGCGCGCAATTGATTTCAACATGATATCGATATGAGTGATGACAAATACGTGTTGCGTTTCTCTTCGTTTTGGGGACCGCTAAATTTAAATGCATCACTCCAAAATGTAGCTGACTGTCTTCTGCAGGTTGTCCTCTAACCAGTGAAGTAAAAGATATCGCCCGTTTCTATGTGTATTTTTTTGTTGTGTTAGTTTCAACAGCACGTACAACCTGATTTCCCCCCCTAATCGATATTAGTGATTTATTGCCACTTGTCAAAACAACAGTGTTTTTGGTGCTTGTGCAGTTTAATAAGGTGGTTGTTTAAAAAAATACAAGTATTATGATTACTATTGTGGAACATGTTTGTGTCGATAGTACATTTTGTGTTTAGGTTTTCCATTTATCACAAGCTGTTTCTGCATATTGGTTATTGATTTGGACACGTTAAAACTGTGTTTTGACATTGGGCAGTATCCCACCTTGCAAAATATAGTTGAAAAGACGTTGAAAAGAAGACTATGCTCGAGGTCCAATCTACGTTTGGTTTTGGTTGAAAGTTAAAGTTAAAAATATGTATTTTTTAGGTCGTTGTTTCAACGACTTGAAAACAACTTCATTTCAACGTACTTGCAGCCTATAAACATGGACGCAGGATAACACATGCGTATATGAACTGTTTTATTAACAATCTTACATCACTCCAGTATTTCTTTACAACATTCAAGTGCTGATTGTCTTTATTCCACTAATGAAGAAGCATGACTCAAATCATCTACTCATATCTCAAACATCCAGCCTGACAAAATATACATTTTTAATTATTCCATGCCTCCCTATTGGAAATGAATTATTGCCAATACATATTGACAAAGGGGGTGTACATTCGGTTTTGATATTTCATAATATTTCCATTTCATGTAACATTTAGTAATCATAATAATTTATGTGACTAACTGATTTTATTTTTTTTGCACAATTATATTGTTTACAAACAGTGTAGTAAAACCAGCTTATATTTTGGGCTGGATATTACATCATATTCTTACTATTTTAACCAATGTTATTTCCTTAGATGCTCTTTAGTCTTTCAGCTTTTATTGATATTCTTTAGTTTGTTATCCACTGTTTGTTGTCTAGTAAATATTTCTGTTTTTTTTTCATAGCTTTTATTTTCCTGTGAATTGCGTTGCATTTCATGTCTGAAATGTGCTATATAAATTATACTGAACAAAAATATAAACGCAACAACTTAAAGTGTTGGTCCCATGTTTCATGAGCTGAAATAAAAGATCCCAGAAATGTTCCATACTCACAAAAAGCTTATTTCTCTCAAATGTTGTTCACATCCCTGTTAGTGAGCATTTCTCCTCCTTTGTCATAATAATTGGATTACTTTTAGTTACTTTACACTGCTAACCCTAATGCCTAACCCTAACATGAAATAACCCTAACCTTAACCACACTGCTAACCCTAATGCCTAACCCTAACATGAAATAACCCTAACCTTAACCACACTGCTAACCCTAATGCCTAACCCTAACATTAAATAACCCTAACCTTAACCACACTGCTAACCCTAATGCCTAACCCTAACATTAAATAACCCTAACCTTAACCACACTGCTAACCCTAATGCCTAACCCTAACATTAAATAACCCTAACCTTACATTTGTGTTTTCATGAAAATTGACAGTATAGCCAATGTTGACTGCAGCTGGCCCATCTAGCAGAAATCCCTCAGTTCTGCCTCCAGGACAAGACTCATCACAATAAACGTCAACCTGCTAAAGAGGCATTAGAAGAAGACACATTTAATATTACCAATTGAACATCTATTGCAGGATAAGTCAATGTTAGAGGTTATGTAGCTGGCCATAAATGGATGTTGCATTTAACTTTATGAGTTTGTTATGTAGGCATCTTCTAACCCATTGCTCTCTACAATAGATAATAATATGATTAGGTTATATATTTAGGCCTACAGAAAAAAACTGTCTGTCGGATTTCCAGTCTTCAAGAACAGGAGTTGGAATTATGGAAGTAAAGATTAGACAAATTGTTTCTCCTGAGCATAACTCCAAAACGAAGGATTGAATAGCCCCATTCTGTTGCTCATGATGTTGTTGTCATGGAGGACTGATTGGGCTCATTGTTTCCAGTTGAAAAATAAATGCTGCTCTTGGAATGGCATGCTGTGAGCACTACCGAACAGTGCTGTTTGCGTGTGCAAAATGATTTCCATTTGCTATTGGCCTATTGTTTACGTTTTGTTGGTGACACTTTGATATCTCGATCATTTACTGCTGGTTAGATCTATCAAAAGTGCTCGAGTTTGAGCATGTGTCCGTTTTCTAATCAGCACGAATTAGATTGAGCAATAAGACTCATGGTCTTCTCAAATTAAACAGCTAACATCACTTTTTTTGTGTGAATTTTGACTAATTTATGTCATCATACAAAAGCACATAATGGCTTCATAATTCATAAAGGTTGTGTTAACTGACTGGTATTATATCATAGAACAAAACGTATAAGATCTTGTAGTGTCGAGTCAATGCTGGTAATTATTGCTGTTGAACAAAGGAGTCCGCTCATACTGAACTTTGATCATAAGGTTTATTCATATCACAAGATTTCAGCATGAGTTTACGGATGTCCAGATCACCCGGAGAGCAGCGTTTCCCAGATTGCAATGGCCGCTCTAACCTCTTCTTCGTTTAAACCCAGTATATATAATCTTCCCCAAAATATGGGTGGCTCCCTCTACTGTCCAATCCCCTGTCTACAACACACAAACGTCTCTGTCCTATGTGGCGTCACACTAAAAACGGCTCCCTTTGACACTAAATAAACATCCCCTCAGGTTCCACTTAAAACCATTAACAAAGTCATAATCTTAATACACTACAATCTCCTTATTAATCCTTAATCGCCTCCACTTAGAGGACAGCTATACGCCCAAGGCAAGCCATCTAGCCATGAGTCAATTTGAAAGACAATAGCCAGGAAGGTCTCTAATCTCAAATTCGGCCTGCCACCTTCCAGCTAACCACAGCCGGCCAGAGGCTGCAAGCTGTTTTGTTGTGATCTATAAACCTAACATGCCGACCGTCGCGTGCGCGAGCGTTGCAAAATAAATGTATACATGCATGTTATTCAATCGTTGCACCTAAACTGCTCGCTCGCGTCAACGAGCGTCTGCGTGGGCCAGACGCTAAAATAGAACTCCGGTTCTATTTGTGACGCTCAACGCGCTGCAAGTCCCGCCTCTCCCATCTCCTCATTGGTTTTTAAGAGCATCTACCCACGTGTGTGATTGAAAGATAAACTGAGGTCTACGCTCCAGTCCAGTTGGTTGTGGTAATGCACCATAAAGTTGGTTGCCATCAGCCATATAAAGTCCAAAGAAGAAGAAGAAGCCTGAAGGAGGAGAGATTACTAAAAAACAAACTTTTACCGTTTTATCTGTTGATTAATTGTCGGAGTAGAGGACCTTGTGCATTTCAGGGTAAAATAACAACACAATGTTTATATCCCAGGACAAATTAGCTAGCAACAGCAAGCTAAATTGCCACACATGTTTAATGCTTTTCGACCTGTCCCCAAATAAATAATAATATGCCATTTAGCAGATGCTTTTATCCAAAGCGACTTACAGTCATGTGTGCATACATAAATATAATTGGTTCAGAGTTTATTTTGATATTTCAACCTGTGTGTCCTGATCGCCTCTGGTGTGGGGACAAATTCAACTTGCGCGCGGTCTAGGTAGCATGTTAGCCTACATTCTTTTGTGATTTCAATTTGATTTGATTATTTTGCCAATTTAAAAACAAAACAGCCACACACGAGGACACAATGCATTAAAAATAATCGAGGATGACACAAAGTGATACTCGCAACTCGCTGTTGGCTGGGCTCCCTGCCTGTGCCATTAAACCCCTACAACTCATCCAGAATGCCGCAGCCCGTCTGGTGTTCAACCTTCCCAAGTTCTCTCACGTCACCCCGCTCCTCCGCACACTCCACTGGCTTCCAGTTGAAGCTCGCATCTGCTACAAGACCATGGTGCTTGCCTACGGAGCTGTGAGGGGAACGGCACCTCCGTACCTTCATGCTCTGATCAGTCCCTACACCCAAACGAGGGCATTGCGTTCATCCACCTCTGGCCTGCTGGCCCCCCTAACTCTGCGGAAGCACAGTTCCCGCTCAGCCCAGTCAAAACTGTTCGCTGCTCTGGCACCCCAATGGTGGAACAAGCTCCCTCACGACGCCAGGACAGCAGAGTCACTCACCACCTTCCGGAGACACTTGAAACCCCACCGCTTTAAGGAATACCTGGGATAGGATAAAGTAATCATTCTACCCCCTTTACACCACCCCCCAAAAAATATATATATACATATTGTAAAGTGGGTGTCTCACTGGCTATAAGGTGAATGCACCAATTTGTAAGTCGCTCTGGATAAGAGCGTCTGCTAAATGACGTAAATGTAAATGTAAAAATGATACACCTAATAATGTACAGTTTATAGCCATTAATAGCCTACATTTTTCATTAGTTTTATATACTAGGCTATATTTTCAAGGCAATACCAACTGTTCAGATTTCTTTGTTAAAGAGATGCCGCTCCCTAAACCGCTTCACACAGTGTTGATCACTGTCATTAAGGGTGAAATTGTCTGTGGTCATGAAGCCAATTCTAGTCTATCCTATTGAGGCCATTACAATGTACATTTAATTCCATGACCTGTTTATTGCTTCAAACTATGTTCAAATCAAAGCCACATTTAATGTTGCAACTTGCAATGTAAATATGGCGGCAACTCTTAAATCCTCACAGAAGAACCCGGAAAGAACAATGTCATCAACAGGAAGTTAGTAACCATCCTCCCTCGAATGTGGTACTAGCGATAGAAAAATGGCGACGGTAGGCTTTTGGAACTAAATAACTGTTCAATTGTTTGTATTTATCACTGAACGTTTTTGAAATATTGAATATACACTAGTGGCACACTTTTAGTCAAAAGATAGATGGAGCACCAATTCGCTGGCCTGGATTTTGAATCATGGAGAGCGATTCATGTTGTCGATGAAAAAACCTGCTGGAGATGGACCTAATTATATTTTAAAAAATTAAACCAATGCATTTGAAATGTTTTCTAGTTTTTAGTTTTACTCATCTGTTCATGCACCAGATTGGAATGCAAAGTATGTTACATTTGTTATTTTCCCCAATAGAGTATATTTTCCACAAATATATTAGTATGACCTAGTTATATTAGTTTTGCAACTGAAGTCAATTTGGGCAATTCCATTGGTCCTTGAGCAAACCCCCCCCCCACGATTCTTGTTTTTACTGCGACTCAGCTTGTTTGTTCAAGTAAAGTTACGGCTTTCCATCTTGTTACATCATATCAGACTATTATCATAGCGAATGCAAACTTTTATAACTTATGATTGTCTGTAATATTTAAATATTTGCACAAACAGTAACGTTAACGCGTTAAGCTAGCGAAGTAAACTCAACGATGAATTACACGCTAACTCAGCTCTTATCCAGAGCGACTTACAGGAGCAATTAGGGTTAAGTGCCTTGCTTTAGGGCACATCGACAGATTTTTCACCTAGTCGGCTCGGGGATTAGAACCAGCGACCTTTCGGTTACTGGCACAACGCTCTTACCCACTAAGCTACCTGCCGCCCCAGACCAAAGCAATTGGAACTTAAACTGTTACAGTGAATGCATGGAAGGATGTGGGTTTGAGAGTGAAAAGAAACACAGATTTGTTAAAAACAAATTATGAAAATAAAGAGTAAAGCGGAGTGGTTTGTAATATGGCAGATCATATGAAGAGGGTGGACTTGAAGGGAAAGGTTGAGAGAAGGGGGAAGTCCTTGAGCTGTCTGTGTGGGCTAGATCACCGGTCCATCATGCTGAGGATCATCTCAGGGGTGAGATCTCCGTTGGACGCAACCTCTGCTACAGGCAGCGCCACCCCTGCCTCTGCCTCCTCTGACTGCTCAACCACCTCTATGGCAGCCTGCTCAGCCTCTGGCTCATTCTTCACTATGATGTTCTCTAGTAGCTTGTGTGGTTTTGCTAGCCTAACGGTTTCATCATCTTATTAAGTTGGATAGCTTACCATCTGCTTATTTTCTTGCTAGCTGAGTTACTTACCTAGCTAGCTTGCTAACATTAGATGCTAGCTAACAACATTATAGGGCATTCACTCACTGCTCTAGAATGTAGTGATATACGGATGAATTCAAGAGGGTCCTGCTAAATTAATAACTTAAGTTATCTTTAGCCTATTTCATTATGGACAGCACATTTTGTCGCTAGTCAATTTGACTATTTCCTTGAATTACCTTATGGTATGCAATTAAGTTAAGACGTTATCAAGGGTTGTCATTCTAATTTCATTTGTTATTTTGGTTTCACAGGTAATGTTGTTGTTTTGTTTTTTGGGTGCATGAATCACAATGTGAGTCATGTGTCCAAAGGGGGAATTACCGGTCCCCTGGGGCCTTTGGTAAATATGCAAATTGTATTAAGAATATGAGCAGTAGTAATTAATGTGTTATGAGTTAGATGGAATGTTTTAGGTGCAAATGTATTTGTGGCCGGAGACAAAGTACAAAGGGGACCTGTCTCTGAAACTAGTGGACTGCTGCAAGAATGTGCACTTCCTAATCTCAAGGCTTCTCCTGACTGATGAGAAGACATGGTACAGTAGCATACTGTGTCTCACTTAACAATGTTCTTAAGACTCTCTTCTCATGGGTGAAGGCTTCTCTGCCCAACCGAGCAGGAGGATCTGAGCATTGTCTGCACCTTGGAGACTTTGTGGCGGTAAAAGATTACAGAAGAAAGAGCTGGAAAGAGCTGGAAAGACCCTAGGTGGAGGGGCCCAAACCAGGTGTTGCTGGCTACCTGATGACGGTGAAAGTAGCAGCGACAGATACCTGGATCCATGTGTCCCACTGTAGGAGAGTTCCAACCCCAGAAGAGGAAGATGGCCCCACCATTGTGCAGCATTGTTTTCTTTTGTGTCTGTCTTTGTCTGTGTGTCTTTGCAGTAGTGACTCCCAGCTTCCCTATTGGTGCGCTGCCAGAAGGACACTCTCCGCAGACCGATGTCGATGGATTGAGAGGGACTCTGCCTGATCCGGAGACCCTGGTGACGGAAGAAGGTCCCGAGCCAAAGAGACCATACATCGTCACCTAGGCTGCACCGACGGCTGTACGGATAGAGGGGAGCTCGACCTGGTGTCATCTAAACCACTGCACCAGAGGACCACGAGAAAATTGAGGACCTAGAGATGAGGGACCTGAGGATGCGGAAATACTGGAGCTGGCCAAAGTCAGGAGATGGGGGAGGATGGCGATGGGAATGCTACTGATAAGCTACGTTCTCTGGCTGATTCCCTCGGGGGAGGGACAGGCCTCCAAGATCCTACAAGACCTCCAAGATCCTACAAGGTCTTCAAGATCCTACAAGACCTCCAAGATACTACAAGACCTCCAAGATCCTACAAGACCACCAAGACTCACCAGATTTCCCCACCATTGATTTCTCTACCCTTGACTAGTCCCCCTAACAGAAATTGGAAACCAGAACAGTTGAGTAATGAAAATGGCATACTGACAATAGTAAAGAGCACAAGAAAAAGACAGAGAAGAGAAACAGACAGGATTGGAATGTATATTCTTGCACAAGCAGGAACCACAACTGAAGTACAGAAAGGGATCGCTATTAAAGTACGATGTCACGGTCGTCTAAGGAGGAGGACCAAAGCGCAGCGTTGAGGGTGAACATATTTATTTAACGAATGATCACACGATCAAAACAACAGACGATAACGTGATGTCTACGGTTTTACACAAACCAAATACGAACAAAACCCACAACCACAAAGGGAAAGACACAGTTTAAATATGGCTCCCAATCAGAGACAACCAGCCCCAGCTGACACTCGTTGCCTCTGATTGGGAGTCACTCAGGCCAACATAGAAAATACAAACATAGAACTACACACCCTGGCTCAACATAACAGTGTCCCCAGAGCCAGGGCGTGACATACGAGGGTCAAATCATTTGGGTAATTGTGACCTCAGGATAATAAAAGGAACGACAGGTGGATCATGGGTAACTGTGACCTCAGGATAATACAAGGAACGACAGGTGGATCATGGGTAACTGTGACCTCAGGATAATAAAAGGAACGACAGGTGGATCATGGATAACTCTGACCTCAGGATAATAAAAGGAACGACAGGTGGATCATGGGTAACTGTGACCTCAGGATAATAAAAGGAACGACAGGTGGATCATGGGTAACTGTGACCTAAAAAAAAGGAATGACAGGTGGATCATAGACATAAGAATAACAGCCCAAGACTTAGATAAACAATTTGATGTAGTACTTACAAATGCTACGTATCCAGGGGGCAGTGTTGCCGAAGTAGTTATTCCTTGGGAAAGTTCACTAAACCCCTTACATGTTAGAGCCCCATCAGAAGCAGAAGGAAGAGAATGGAAGGAGGAGCTAAACAATGACTGGTATAGATGGGCACAATATACTACATTGCAATGAAAGAAAAATGTCTAATCTGCACTTCATCTCCCTTTTTAAAATAATTAACAGTAGTACCAAATCCCCACAGCTACCAGGACTGTGCTACGTTTAAATCACTACTTCTGTCATCTAAGGGACTCGGAAAGACCGTATTGCCCAGCAGAATGTTTGTCATATTTTAGGAAATCCTAAATATGAACAATTTTATAATCAACCAGGATGGGGAGAGAAGTGTAAGCAATTAGACGTTAGAATAGAAACCAGGAAAAGGGAAGCACCAGAGAAATATCAAATAGACTATGAGCGGAAATATGAGTGTTACAACAAAAAAATCGGGTTATATCATTTGGGAGAATTCAAGGGAGAATGTGAAACAACATGGCACCTAGATACAGATAGCTTTTGGAATGCAGACACCCCTCAAAGAAAAATGGATCAGGCAGCAGGGTCAAGTACTGGGGTAATAGTTATCCCGGAAGGATGCGGAAATCAGACACTGGCATCACCACTGATCGTTCCTTATGAGGATCAGTCGGGGGGCCATTGAGAATTTCTTCTGGGTCTGTCAGGGGCCAACTAAGGACATTATGGCCAAAAGGATGGAAAGGGATCTGTGCCAGAGTACAGCTGATACAAAATGTTTTAAATAGTTGACTGGAAGGCCTTAAACGTTGATATACAAGATACTAAATTAAATAGATCAGAAAGGGCATATGGAGCTGACCCCAAACGTACAGGTAGGTGCTAAAGGCCAACCTAGAGGAATTCCCAATGAATTTAAAGCTAGGAGTGAGAATAAATCTGGATTTGAATCAATATTTCTTTGGATAACGCTTAATAAAAATGTGGAATGGAACAATTAAATACATTACAATCAACAGAGGTTCATAAATTATACTGACTCAGTGTAACAGTGTTGCTTCTGTCCCTCTCCTCGCCCCTACCTGGGCTCGAACCAGGGACCCTCGAAACACCGTTACCCGTCGCTCCACAAAAGGCTGCGGCCCTTGCAGGGAAACAACTACTTCAAGGTCTCAGAGCGAGTGACGTCACCGATTGAAACGCTACTAGTGCGCACCGTTAACTAGCTAGCCATTTCACACCAGTTACATCAGCATTGTCAGCGCTGGGAGAACAAGTACAGGCAACAAGTAGGATGATCTGGCAGAATAGACAGGCTCTGGATTGTCTCCTAGCAGAAAAAGGCGGAGTCTGTGTTATGTTCGGAAGCGAGGGCTGAACTTTTAGTCCTAATAATACTGCCCCAGGAGGAATATTCTCTGAGGCAATGATCAAGCTTAAAGGATTGAGACAGGAAGTCAAGATAATACCTCCCCAGGAGGAATATTCTCTGAGGCAATGATCAAGCTTAAAGGATTGAGACAGGAAGTCAAGATAATATCTCCCCAGGAGGAATATTCTCTGAGGCAATGATCAAGCTTAAAGGATTGAGACAGGAAGTCAAGATAATACTGCCCCAGGAGGAATATTCTCTGAAGCAATGATCAAGCTTAAAGGATTGAGACAGGAAGTCAAAATAATACCTCCCCAGGAGGAATATTCTCTGAGGCAATGATCAAGCTTAAAGGATTGAGACAATGCTGGGCAGGACACGTGTGCCTGGGATTGGCTGGTTCTTGACATTTGGAAAACGGGGAGCAATGTTCACTAAAAATGGCAATGATAATAAGCATAGCACTGGTAGTAACGGGAATAGTCTTTTTGCTGTTTGTTGCCATTGCTGAAAACCCAGTTGATCAGAACCACGGTGAAACAAATGACTGTGAGGAGAACGACCATAAGGACCGGAACCCGAATGGGACATGAACTTGACAGAGGTGATCCCAGTTACCAGGGAAACCAGGACATTATACGAATTCTAATGGGAAGCAACGTCAAAGGAGGACCACTTGACTGCCCTTACGGAAACCCAGAATGCCTTTGATAGGGTGGTGGCAGGAGGAAGAGGAGGGGCTTGTCATGACTACAAGGACCAGCAACAGCTGGAGAAACCTGGACTTGGAGATATTCATCCTCCCAGACTTATATATTCTGTTCCATATTACTTTTGTGGTGATAATGACTCTAGAATGACGTCAGAAATGGGATAATAAGCAAACATAGATGAAGCATTAGTTAAGGGAACTAGGTGAGGTAACATTTGAAATGGATTTTGGTGTTGGAACTGGGAGTCCCATATGGGGGACGCCTGAGGAAAACCAGGAATCCTAAAAAAGATAGACTACGCCTCTCTCATGTCTTACCTATGTAGTAGATGTATTACAAAGGGTTTTCCAGTTACGAGTGTCCATGGACATGTCTCTTAATCCCCTAAACAGGTTCTGCTTAGATTCAGAAGTCGGTTGTTAGGGAAGTGAACAGATTCTGCTTAGATTCAGAAGTCAGTTGTTAGGGAAGTAAACAGGTTCTGCTTAGATTCAGAAGTCGGTTGTTAGGGAAGTAAACAGGTTCTGCTTAGATTCAGAAGTCTGTTGTTAGGGAAGTGAACAGGTTCTGCTTAGATTCAGAAGTCGGTTGTTAGGGAAGTGAACAGGTTCTGCTTAGATTCAGAAGTCGGTTGTTAGGGAAGTGTCCGAAATGGAGAGCAAGCATTACTAGACCTTGTAAACATTAATAAATTATATTATGAGAAATAATATTAGAAATAATTCACTAGTTCATGTATTGCTTAAACAATTGCAAGATAACTGCCTTAAATAGATATTATGTTTGAAACAGAGCTGCATTATTGTTGTGTATTTTTTATGTGTTAGGATACTGACACTTATATTTTATTTCAAGTAGAAACATTTATGTTGTTACCTTTGGAATTGGTAATGTTTGAAAGTATAACCTTAGTGCTTTATATCGTCAACATTGTTGTTCTTATGTTAGTCACTACATTTCCCTGTATTCATATATTAGTCACTATATCCATTTGTAAAGATGTAGGACCAATAAAGTCCCAGAGGGGGGATAAGATGGGAATTATTCAGTGGACTATACAGTAGTTACATCTCTTCAGACTCAGACTACAGATAAACATAGTTAATCACAACATGACGAACACGGAGCTAAAAAAAGAGATGTTATTTTAAAAAAATGTATATATTGTAAAGTGGTTGTCCCACTGGCTATCATAAGGTGAATACACCAATTTGTAAGTCGCTCTGGATAAGAGCGTCTGCTAAATGACGAAAATGTAAATGTTAATCACAACATGACGAACACGGAGCCAGAGTTAAACATGGGTACATCTCTGTTGCTAGGCAAGAACTTAATTGGTTCCTCTCACTGGTGTAGTTACTGCCCTGCCTTGTATACAGTTGAAGTCGGAAGTTTACATACACCTTAGCCAAAGACATTTAAACTCAGTTTCACAATTCCTGACATTTAATCCTAGTAAAAATTCCCTGTCTTAGGTCAGTTAGGATCACCACTTTATTTTAAGAATGTGAAATGTCAGAATAAAAGTAGAGAGAATGATTTATTTCAGCTTTTATTTCTTTCATCACATTCCCAGTGGGTCAGAATGTCACGCTCTGGCTCCGGGACTCTGTATGTTGAGCCAGGGTGTGTTCGTTCTGTGTGGGTTGTTTCTATTTTGGGTTTTCTAGGTTGTTGTTTTCTGTGTTGGCCTAAGTGACTCCCAATCAGAGGCAACGAGTGTCAGCTGTCTGCTGGTTGTCTCTGATTGAGAGCCATATTTAAACTGTCTGTTTTCACTTTGTGTTTGTGGTTTCTTGTTCCTTTTGATTTGTGTTTTGTGTCGAAGGACTTCACGTATCGTTGGTTGTTTTGTTCGCTGTTTTGTACAAGTAATAAATATGTACGCATCTCACGCTGCGCCTTGGCCCGCTTCATTTCAAGACGATCGTGACAGAAGAAACCACCACGACTGGGTCAAGCAGCGTGATGAGGAGAAAGGCTGGAATTACGAAAAGTGGAGAGAGAATTGGACGAGAACCATGGAGGCCTGGTCCACGGGGGAGAGACAAGCCCAGAAAATTTTTAGGGGGGGGCTCACGCCGTGGACGACGGGGCAGCAGGAGTACGGGATAGAGTGGTGCAGAAGGTTGGCAGAGAGGGCCGCCAGGTTAAGGGGGCCACCGGTCACAGAGGAGAGGGAAAGTGTGGAGGCACGGCGAGAGGTACTGGGGTGTGTTACCAGTCCGGTCCGGCCCATTCCTGATCCCTGCGTAGGGCCAGTGGTGTGTGTCCCCAGTACGGTCCGGCCTGTTCCTGTTCCTCGCATCGAGCCTGTGGTGCGTGTCGTCAGCCCGGCCCGGCCTGTTCCTGCTCCCCGCACCAAGTCTGTGGTGCGCGTCGTCAGCCCTGTCCGGCCTGTTCCTGCTCCCCGCACCAAGTCTGTGGTGCGTTTCGTCAGCCCTGTCCGGCCTGTTCCTGCACTCGCATCAAACCTACGGTGCGCGTCGCCAGCCCGGCCCGGCCTGTTCCTGCTCCACGCACCAAGCCTACAGGGTGCGTCGCCAGCCCAGCCCGGCCTGTCCCTGCTCCACGCACCAAGCCTACGGTGCGCGTCGCCAGCCCGACCCGGCCTGTTCCTGCCACTCGCACCAAACCTACGGTGCGCGTCGCCAGCCCGACCCGGCCTGTTCCTGCCACTCGCACCAAACCTACGGTGCGCGTCGCCAGCCCGGTCCGGCCTGTTCCTGCTACTCGCACCAAACCTACGGTGCGCGTCGCCAGCCCGGTCCGGCCTGTTCCTGCCACTCGCACCAAACCTACGGTGCGCGTCGCCAGCCCGACCCGGCCTGTTCCTGCTACTCGCACCAAGCCAGGGATGCGAGTAGTCAGTCCGGTGAGGCCCGTTCCGGCTCCACGCACCAAGCCAGGGGTGCGTATCGTCAGCCCGGTCCGGTCCGTTGCTGCTCCACGCACCAAGCCAGGGGTGCGCATCGTCAGCCAGGTCCGGTCCGTTCCTGCCTCACGCGCCAAGCCAGGGGTGCGCGTCGTCAGTCAGGTGCCTGATCAGGTACAGGTCAGCTGCTCCACAACGGAGCTTAAGCAATCTGCTCCGTCGATGTCCAGTCCAGATCCAGCCAGCGGGGTCAGACCGGACCAGGGGCGCTACGGGGGGATTATGGAGAGGTGGTGGTCAAGCCCGGAGCCGGAACCGCCACCGAGGAGGTATGCCCACCCAGCCCTCCCTTGTTTTGCTATTTTTGAGGCGCGGTCGCAGTCCGCGCCTTTAGACATTTACATTTTAGTAATTTAGCAGACGCTCTTATCCAGAGCGACTTACAGGAGCAATTAGGGTTAAGTGCCTTGCTCAAGGGCACATTTACGTCATTTAGCAGACGCTCTTATCCAGAGCGGCTCACAAATTGGTGCGTTCACCCTATAGCCAGTGGGATAACCACTTTACAAAAGGGGGGGGTACTGTCACGCTCTGGCTCCGGGACTCTGTATGTTGAGCCAGGGTGTGTTCGTTCTGTGTGGGTTGTTTCTATGTTGGGTTTTCTAGGTTGTTGTTTTCTGTGTTGGCCTAAGTGACTCCCAATCAGAGGCAACGAGTGTCAGCTGTCTGCTGGTTGTCTCTGATTAGGAGCCATATTTAAACTGTCTGTTTTCACTTTGTGTTTGTGGTTTCTTGTTCCTTTTGATTTGTGTTTTGTGTCGAAGGACTTCACGTATCGTTGGTTGTTTTGTTCGCTGTTTTGTACAAGTAATAAATATGTACGCATCTCACGCTGCGCCTTGGCCCGCTTCATTTCAAGACGATCGTGACACAGAAGTTCAATTAGTATTTGGTAGCATTGCCTTTAAATTGTTAACTTGGGTCAAACGTTTCAGGTAGCCTTCCACAAGCTTCCCACAATAAGTTGGGTGAATTTTGGCCCATTCCTCCTGACAGAGCTGGTGTAACTGAGTCAGGATTGTAGGCCTCCTTGCTCGCACACACTTTTTCAGTTCTGCCCACAAATTGTCTATAGGATTGAGGTCAGGGCTTTGTGATGGCCACTCCAATACCTTGACTTTGTTGTCCTTAAGCCATTTTGCTAAAACTTTGGAAGTATGCTTGGGGTCATTGTCCATTTGGAAGACCCATTTGCGACCAAGCTTTAACTTCCTGACTGCTGTCTTGAGATGTTGCTTCAATATATCCACATAATTTTCCTTCCTCATGATGCCATCTATTTTGTGAAGTGCACCAGTCCCTCCTGCAGCAAAGCACCCCCACAACATGATGCTGCCACCCCCATGCTTCACGGTTGGGATGGTGTTCTTCGGCTTGCAAGACCCCCTTTTTCCTCCAAACATAACAATGGTTATTATGACCAAACAGTTCTATTTTTGTTTCATCAGACCAGAGGACATTTCTCCAAAAAGTACGATCTTTGTCCCCATGTGCAGTTGCAAACCGTAGTCTGGCTTTTTTATGGCGGTTTTGGATTAGTGGCTTCTTCCTTGCTGAGCGGCCTTTCAGGTTATGTCGATATAGGACTCGTTTTACTGTGGATATAGATACTTTTGTACCTGTTTCCTCCAGCATCTTCACAAGGTCCTTTGCTGTTGTTCTGGGATTGATTTGCACTTTTCGCTCCAAAGTACGTTAATCTCTAGGAGACAACGCATCTCCTACCTGAGCGGTAGGACAGCTGCGTGGTCCCATGGTGTTTATACTTGAGTACTATTGTTTGTCCAGATGAACATGGTACCTTCAGGTGTTTAGAAATTGCTCCCAAGGATGAACCAGACTTGTGGAGGTCTACAATTCTTTTTCTGAGGTTTTGGCTGATTTATTTTAGATTTTCTCATGATGTCAAGCAAAGAGGCACTGAGTTTGAAGGTAGGCCTTGAAATACATATAATAAATAATAATAATTGGTCATTTAGCAGACGCTCTTATCCAGAGCGACTTACAGGAGCAATTAGGGTTAAGTGCCTTGCTCAAGGGCACATCGACAGATTTTTCACCTAGTCGGCTCGGGGATTAGAACCAGCGACCTTTCGGTTACTGGCACAACGCTCTTAACCACTAAGCTACCTGCCGCCCTACATCCACAGGTACACCTCCAATTGACTCAAATTATGTCAATTAGCCTATCAGAAGCTTCTAAAGCCATGACATAATTTTCTGGAATTTTCCAAGCTGTTTAAAGGCACAGTCAACTTGGTGTATGTAAACTTCTGACCCACTGGAATTGTGATACAGTGAATTATAAGTGAAATAATCTGTCTGTAAACAATTGTTGGAAAAATGACTTGTGTCATGCACAAAGTAGATGTCCTAACCGACTTGCCCAAACTATAGTTTGTTAACAATACATTTGTGGAGTGGTTGAAAACCGAGTTTTAATGACTCCAACCTAAGTGTATGTAAACTTCCGACTTCAACTGTATATAGGCACGTATAACGCCTCATACTAGTGGACGGGACTCTTAGTCAACAACAAGAACAACACGAACGGCTAATCAGCCACCTCAGTAGATCTCAGACAGCAGATTCTCACACCAGGCTGGAGAGAGAGAGAGGGTATATTATATTGCTTTAACTCTTAACTAATACTGTTTACATGTGTTCATATCTTTGTCTTTGTACCAAGTAATTAGTTTCTCTCTCCAAGAGGTGAATGTTTATATTGATACTGTGTTTATAGCCCTTAATAGACATGTTGTAAGTGTAATGCCATATGCCATTTGCCATTTATTCAGACGGGTGAGGGCCAACCATTTTTACATGGTCCTTCATTCAGCTGGATTTAGCGATCAATAGTTTTTTACACTCAGTCAGTTTGGTTGTTCCAGTCTCAGTGTCCCCAAGGTTGGTTTGACCTCATATTTTTTTTACAATTTCAGAGACCGATGTTGGGATTGTCAATATAAATGAGGTGAACCTGCAGTTGGGAGGCTCAGTATGAAGCAGAGGGCTAGATTGCACAGTGAAGTACAGTGAGGGAAAAAAGTATTTGATCCCCTGCTGTCACAGTTCCCTCAGCCAGAACCCAGAAGCAGACCAGGACAAGGAGAGTTGAACGAAAGTGAGGGTTTATTCAGATAACAAAAAGGTGCAGAATAATCCAGGGACAGAGCGGGCGGCGTGGTTGAGTAGTTGGGGGTGCAGTCTGGGTCCAGTGATGGCTCGGCAGCCGCCGACCATCAGGCAGAGGTGGGGTGAAGGTTCCGGACGTGTGACTGCAGGTGGAACAAAAACGGAGGTAAGGACACAAAAACTCAACAAAGTACAAAATAACAAAACTCACGCTAGAACGCTCAACTGATACAACGAACACCTACTGTTCATGGCTAACGATCCGGCAGGAACTGGATGTTGGGCCAGAGCCTAAGAAAGGTGCTGATTAGGCCCAGGTGTGCAGATTGCTAACAGGAATCAGGTGCGGAAACCAGAGCGCTCCCCGGAGCGTTCCCGAACCCTCGGGAAACTGGAGCTTACGACCAGACCCCGACTCAGACAGCCGGGATCGTTACAGTACCCCCCCTCCGACGAACGCCACCGGGCGGACTCCCCGGAGCGCCAGGATGGAGGCGGTAAAAGTCCCTGATGAGATCCGCATCTAGGACCTGTCGCCGCGGAATCCAACTCCTCTCCTCCGGACCATACCCCTCCCAGTCCACGAGATACTGGAAACCCCGGCCCCGCGTCTGGCATCCATAATGCGACGCACCGTGTAGGCAGGACCACCTCCGATCATCCGAGGAGGAGGAGGAGGAGGCGGAGGAGGCAACAGAGGACTGAGGAAGACAGGCTTGAGGCAGGAGACATGAAAAGTGGGATGGACTCTGAGCGTCCTCGGTAGTTTGAGTCGCACTGCCACTGGATTGATCACCTTCTCCACCACAAACGGACCAATAAACTTCGGTAACAACTTCCTAGACTCAGTCCGTAACGGAAGATCCCGTGTGGCCAACCAAACCCTATCTCCGATGGTATAGGTGGGAGCGGGGATCCGGCGACGATTCGCCTGGAGCTGATACCGGTCCGAACCTCTAAGGAGTGCCTTTCTGGCCCGATGCCAGGTCCGGTGGCAACGCCGAATATGGGCCTGAACAGAAGGCACTGAGAGCTCCTTCTCCTGAGAAGGGAACAGGGGAGGTTGGTAGCCATACAGGCACTGGAAGGGAGACATCCCAGTGGCCGATGTAGGGAGAGTATTGTGGGCATACTCAACCCAAGGCAACTGAGAGGCCCAGGAGGTGGGGTTGGAAGAGACCAGACAGCGTAGCGTGGATTCCATCTTCTGGTTGGCTCTTTCCGCCTGACCATTGGATTGGGGGTGAAAACCAGATGTGAGACTGACTGTAGCTCCAATGGCCAAACAGAAGGACTTCCAGACAGCAGAGGTAAACTGAGGGCCACGGTCGGAAACGATATCACTGGGCAAACCGTGGATCCTGAAAACCTCCCTAACCAGGATCTCGGACGTCTCCGAGGCAGAGGGAAGCTTGGCAATAGGCACAAAGTGGGTGAACTTGCTGAATCTGTCCACGATAGTCAGAACGACCGTGTTCCCCTCAGAAGCGGGCAACCCCGTGACGAAGTCCAGGGCCAGATGCGACCATGGACGCCGGGGAATAGGAAGGGGATGAAGTAGTCCAGAGCTGGGCCGATTGGTACTCTTATTCTGCGCACACACTGGACAGGCAGCAACAAAACCCCGAGTATCCTCGGCCATGGCAGGCCACCAAAAAGCGTCTGCGAAGAAACGCCATCGTCCGAGCCACGCCGGGGTGACAAGCCATCTTGCTGGCGTGGGACCATTTGAGGACAGCAGGACGAACCGACTCAGGCACAAACAACCGACCGGGTGGACCGTTACCGGGACCGGGCTGAGTCCGAAGGGCCGCCAGCACCTCCTCCTCAATCTTCCACATCACTGCTCCCACGACGCAGTTCCGGGGAGAATAGTCTCGGTCTTGGACCCACTCTCCTCCGTCTTGGAGAACATCCGGGACAAGGCGTCCGCCTTGCCGTTCTTAGATCCAGGTCGGAACGTCAGGGCAAACTTGAATCGTCCGAAAAACAACGCCCACCTGGCCTGACGGGAGTTGAGACGTTTAGCCGATTGCACGTAAGCAAGATTCTTGTGGTCAGTCCAGACAATAAACGGTTGCTCCGCCCCCTCCAACCAGTGGCGCCACTCCTCCAAGGCAAGTTTCACCGCGAGAAGCTCCCGGTTACCCACATCGTAATTCCTCTCCGCAGGCGAAAGGCGACGAGAGTAGTAGGCGCAGGGATGGAGTTTACTGTCCGTGGAGCATCGCTGCGACAGGATGGCGCCAACTCCCACATCAGACGCGTCCACTTCAACGACGAACTGACGGGCCGTGTCCGGTTGAGAGAGAATCGGTGCGTTGGTGAATCGCCTCTTCAAATCCAGAAACGCTCGATCCGCCTCCGGATTCCACTTGAAGGTCCTGATGCTGGAAGTCAAGGCAGTTAATGGAGCGGCCACACGGCTGTAATCCCGGATGAATCTGCGGTAGAAATTCGCAAACCCCAAAAATCTCTGGAGCTGCAATCTCGTACCGGGCTGGGCCCATTCCAGAACCGCTCTAACCTTCTCCTGGTCCATCCTAATCTCACCCCTGGAGATGATGTACCCGAGAAAGGATGTCGTGTGGGCGTGAAACTCGCACTTCTCGGCCTTCACGAACAGGCGATTCTCCAATAATCGCTGCAGAACCTGCCGGACATGCTGGACGTGGTCGGAAGGTTCCTTCGAGAAGATCAGAATGTCATCCAGGTAAACAAACACGAAGAGACCGATCATATCTCTCAGGACGTCGTTCACCATACTCTGGAATACCGCTGGAGCATTGGTCAGTCCAAACGGCATCACCTGATACTCGAAGTGCCCCATCGGTGTATTGAAACCCGTCAACCACTCGTCCCCCTCTCTGATCCGGACCAGGTGATACGCATTGCGTAGGTCTAACTTGGTGAACACCGTAGCACCCTGTAAGGAGTCGAAGGCAGAACTCATCAAGGGCAGGGGATACTTGTTCTTGACCGTGATGTCATTCAACCCCCGATAGTCAATACATGGTCGAAGAGAGCCATCCCTCTTACCCACAAAGAAGAATCCTGCCCCCAGGGGTGATGACGAGGGACGAACGAGACCAGCAGCTAGGGACTCCTTGATGTAGGTCTCCAACGCCTCACGTTCAGGTCGGGAGATACTGTATAACCTTCCCTTGGGGTAGACAGCTCCAGGGACCAGGTTGATGGCACAATCATATGGTCGGTGGGGAGGGAGTGACAGAGCCTTCTGCTTACTGAAAACTTCCCCCAAATCGTGATATGTCTCGGGAACCAGGGACAAATCTGGAGGTTTAGCCTCAATCACCTGACTGGGAACCGAATGGGGGCAGGCAGTCTTGAGACAGTTAGCATGACAATCCAGGCTCCAACTCGTTACCTTGCCCGTCACCCAATCGAACGTGGGATTGTGTTCCTTCAGCCAGGGGTATCCAAGGACCAGAGGAACATGGGAAGACGGCAGAATGAAAAATGAAATCATCTCAGAATGATTCCCTGACAACCGCATCTTAACCGGTTCAGTCCTCATCGTGATACGTGCCAGACTACTGCCGTTCAGAGTGGTCGCTTCAATGGCTTCCGGCAATTGCTCCTTGGAAAGCCCCAGCTGTTCCACCAACTCGGCATCAAGAAAGCTTCCATCGGCACCTGAATCGATAAAAGCGTTAAGCGCTAAGCTCTGATTCCTGTTCACAAGGGTAGCCGGGAAGCGGGGTCTGACAGAGGTACTGAGAGGTTGAAACTGGCTCGCTAAAAGTCCTCCCAACTTTAGCGAGCCGGGCAGTTTGACGACCGCCGGGAACAGGTGGAGATGTAATGTCCCGAGCGACCACAGTAGAGGCAGCAGTTGGTCTTACGTCTATGTTGACGCTCCTCCTTGGTTAACCCGTGCCGTCCCCCTTGCATGGGTTCAGAATCGGGAGAGAGGTCCTCTCCACTAATCCTTAGTGGTGGAGAATGATCGACGTGTTCTGGTCCACCACCCGACCCGACTGGGAACTGAGAAGCTGATCGATTGGACGGACCCCATTGCTTCTCCCTCCTTCGCTCTCGGACTCGATTATCCACCCGAATAGACAAGGCTACCAAGCTGTCCAGGTCACTAGGCTCCGGATAGGAGATCAACTCATCCTTGAGCTGCTCCGACAGACCCTGGTAAAAAGCCGCTTGCAAAGACTCCTCGTTCCACCCACTCTCCACAGCCAACGTCTTGAACTCGATCACGAAATCGGCCACGCTGCGAGTTCCTTGGTGAAGAGAAAACAGGCGCCTAGCTGCGTCCCTCCCTCGGACGGAATGGTCGAAGAGCTTCCTCATCTCGGCCGTGAACCCCTGGTATGAAGCCATGCAGGGATCCTGTCGTTCCCAAACGGCTGAAGCCCACTCCAGCGCTCGACCACGCAGCAACTCAATCACAAAGGCTATCCTAGCCTTGTCTGTGGCATAAGAGTAGGGCTGTAGATCGAACACTAATCCACACTGCATAAGGAAGGAACGGCATCCTCCCAGCTCCCCCTCATATTTATCCGGCGTCGGAACCTTGGGCTCACGGAGGGACACAACTTCAGAAGCGGCAGGCGAGATGGGTGAAACCGGTAGTGGGTCCTCCACCGGACACTGGCGTTGGTTCTGGACCTCCATCAGGCCGGTAGAAAGGTTCCGAACTGACAACGCGATCTCCTGTAGTACCGTGCTATGATGGCCCAACATCTTCTCCTGCTGGGTAATGGCATGGCGAACTGAGTCCAGGTCCGCTGGGTTCATAATTGGCCGGATCGTTCTGTCACAGTTCCCTCAGCCAGAACCCAGAAGCAGACCAGGACAAGGAGAGTTGAACGAAAGTGAGGGTTTATTCAGATAACAAAAAGGTGCAGAATAATCCAGGGACAGAGCGGGCGGCGTGGTTGAGTAGTTGGGGGTGCAGTCTGGGTCCAGTGATGGCTCGGCAGCCGCCGACCATCAGGCAGAGGTGGGGTGAAGGTTCCGGACGTGTGACTGCAGGTGGAACAAAAACGGAGGTAAGGACACAAAAACTCAACAAAGTACAAAATAACAAAACTCACGCTAGAACGCTCAACTGATACAACGAACACCTACTGTTCATGGCTAACGATCCGGCAGGAACTGGATGTTGGGCCAGAGCCTAAGAAAGGTGCTGATTAGGCCCAGGTGTGCAGATTGCTAACAGGAATCAGGTGCGGAAACCAGAGCGCTCCCCGGAGCGTTCCCGAACCCTCGGGAAACTGGAGCTTACGACCAGACCCCGACTCAGACAGCCGGGATCGTTACACCTGCTGATTTTGTACGTTTGCCCACTGACAAAGAAATGATCAGTCTATCATTTTAATGGTAGGTTTATTTGAACAGTGAGCGACAGAATAACAACAAAAAAATCCAGAATAACGCATGTCAAAAATGTTATAAATTGATTTGCATTTTAATGAGGGAAATAGGTATTTGACCCCCCCTTCTCAAATGGAAGAAACACAAAATAACAGTCAATCTCCCTCTGCCTGGGGCTCCATGCAAGATCTCACCTCGTGGAGTTGCAATGATCATGAGAACGGTGAGGAATCAGCCCAGAACTACACGGGATGATCTTGTCAATGATCTCAAGGCAGCTGGGACCATAGTCACCAAGAAAACAATTGGTAACACACTACGCCGTGAAGGACTGAAATCCTGCAGCGCCCGCAAGGTCCCCCTGCTCAAGAAAGCACATATACATGCCCATCTGAAGTTTGCCAATGAACATCTGAATGATTCAGAGGAGAACTGGGTGAAAGTGTTGTGGTTAGATGAGACCAAAATGGAGCTCTTTGGCATCAACTCAACTCGCCGTGTTTGGAGGAGGAGGAATGCTGCCTATGACCCCAAGAACACCATCCCCACCGTCAAACATGGAGGTGGAAACATCAAATCAAATCAAATCAAATCAAATTTTATTGGTCACATGCGCCGAATACAACAGGTGCAGACATTACAGTGAAATGCTTACTTACAGCCCTTAACCAACAGTGAATTTATTTTAAACAAAAAAGTAAGAATAAAACAACAACAAAAAAGTGTTGAGAAAAAAAGAGCAGAAGTAAAATAAAGTGACTGTAGGGAGGCTATATATACAGTAAAATAAAGTGACAGTAGGGAGGCTATATATACAGGGGGGTACCGTTGCATAGTCAATGTGCGGGGGCACCGGCTAGTTGAGGTAGTTGAGGTAATATGTACATGTGGGTAGAGTTAAAGTGACTATGCATAAATACTTAACAGAGTAGCAGCAGCGTAAAAAGGATGGGGTGGGGGGCAGTGCAAATAGTCCGGGTAGCCATGATTAGCTGTTCAGGAGTCTTATGGCTTGGGGGTAGAAGCTGTTGAGAAGTCTTTTGGACCTAGACTTGGCACTCCGGTACCGCTTGCCGTGCGGTAGCAGAGAGAACAGTCTATGACTAGGGTGGCTGGAGTCTTTGACAATTTTGAGGGCCTTCCTCTGACACCGCCTGGTATAGAGGTCCTGGATGGCAGGGAGCTTTGCCCCAGTGATGTACTGGGCCGTACGCACTACCCTCTGTAGTGCCTTGCGGTCAGAGGCCAAGCAGTTGCCATACCAGGCGGTGATGCAACCAGTCAGGATGCTCTCGATGGTGCAGCTGTAGAATTTTTTGAGGATCTGAGGACCCATGCCAAATCTTTTTAGTCTCCTGAGGGGGAATAGGCTTTGCCGTGCCCTCTTCACGACTGTCTTGGTGTGTTTGGACCATGATAGTTCGTTGGTGATGTGGACACCAAGGAACTTGAAGCTCTCAACCTGTTCCACTACAGCCCCGTCGATGAGAATGGGGCGTGCTCAGTCCTCTTTTTTTTCCTGTAGTCCACAATCATCTCCTTTGTCTTGGTCACGTTGAGGGAGAGGTTGTTGTACTGGCACCACACGGCCAGATCTCTGACCTCCTCCCCTATAGGCTGTCTCATCGTTGTCGGTGATCAGGCCTACCACTGTTGTGTCGTCGGCAAACTTAATGATGGTGTTGGAGTCGTGCCTGGCCATGCAGTCATGGGTGAACAGAGAGTACAGGAGGGGACTGAGCACGCACCCCTGAGGGGCCCCCGTGTTGAGGATCAGTGTGGCAGATGTGTTGTTACCTACCCTTACCACCTGGGGGCGGCCCGTCAGGAAGTCCAGGATCCAGTTGCAGAGGGAGGTGTTTAGTCCCAGGATCCTTAGCTTAGTGATGAGCTTAGAGGGCACTATGGTGTTGAATGCTGAGCTGTAGTCAATGAATAGCATTCTCACGTAGGTGTTCCTCTTGTCCAGGTGGGAAAGGGCAGTGTGGAGTGCGATAGAGATTGCATCATCTGTGGATCTGTTGGGGCGGTATGCAAATTGGAGTGGGTCTAGGGTTTCTGGGATTATGCTGTTGATGTGAGCCATGACCAGTCTTTCAAAGCACTTCATGGCTACAGACGTCAGTGCTACGGGTCGGTAGTCATTTAGGCAGGTTATCTTAGAGTTCTTGGGCACGGGGACTATGGTGGTCTGCTTGAAACATGTTGGTATTACAGACTCAGTCAGGGACATGTTGAAAATGTCAGTGAAGACACTTGCCAGTTGGTCAGCACATGCTCGGAGTACACGTCCTGGTAATCCGTCTGGCCCTGCGGCCTTGTGAATGTTGACCTGCTTAAAAGTCTTACTCACATCGGCTACGGAGAGCGTGATCACATAGTCGTCCGGAACAGCTGGTGCTCTCATGCATGCTTCAGTGTTGCTTGCCTCGAAGCGAGCATAGAAGTGGTTTAGCTCGTCTGGTAGGCTTGTGTCACTGGGCAGCTCGCGGCTGTGCTTCCCTTTGTAGTCTGTAATAGTTTTCAAGCCCTGCCACATCCGACGAGCGTCAGAGTCAGTGTAGTATGATTCAATCTTAGACCTGTATTGACTCTTTGCCTGTTTGATGGTTCGTCGGAGGTCATAGCGGGATTTCTTATAAGCGTCCGGGTTAGAGTCCCGTTCCTTGAAAGCGGCAGCTCTACCCTTTAGCTCAGTGCGGATGTTTCCTGTAATCCATGGCTTCTGGTTGGGGTATGTACGTACGGTCACTGTGGGGACGACATCATCGATGCACTTATTGATGAATCCAGTGACTGATGTGGTGTACTCCTCAATGCTGTCTGAAGAATCCCGGAACATGTTCCAGTCTGTGCTAGCAAAACAGTCCTGTAGCTTAGCATCTGCGTCATCTGACCACTTTTTTATTAGCCGAATCACTGGTGCTTCCTGCTTCAGTTTTTGCTTATAAACAGGAATCAGGAGGATAGAGTTATGGTCAGATTTGCCAAATGGAGGGCGAGGGAGAGCTTTGTATGCGTCTCTGTGTGTGGAGTAAATGTGGTCTAGAGTTTTTTCCCCTCTGGTTGCACATTTAACATGCTGGTAGAAATGAGGTAGAATGGATTTAAGTTTCCCTGCATTAAAGTCCCCGGCTACTAGGAGCGCTGCATCTGGATGAGCGTTTTCCTGTTGATTAATGGCCTTGTACAACTCATTCAGTGCAATCTTAATGCCAGCATTGGTTTGTGGTGGTAAATAGACAGCTATGAAAAATATAGATGAAAACTCTCTTGGTAAATAGTGTGGTCTACAGCTTATCATAAGATACTCTACCTCAGGCGAGCAAAACCTCGAGACTTCCTTAGTATTTGATTTTGTGCACCAGCTGTTGTTTACAAATATACACAGACCGCCGCCCCTTGTCTTACCAGAGTTAGACGTTCTGTCCTGCCGATGTAGCGTATAGCCTGCTAGCTGAATGTTGTCATTGTTGTCGTTCAGCCACGACTCCGTGAAACATAAGATATTACAGTTTTTAATGTCCCGTTGGTAGGATAACCGTAATCTTAAATCGTCAATTTTATTCTCAAAAGATTGAACGTTGGCTAATAGGATTGATGGGAGAGGCAGTTTACTCGTTCGCCGTCGGATCCTTACAAGGCACCCGGATCTGCGTCCACGATATCTCCGTCTCTTCCTCACGCGAATGACGGGGATCTGGGCCTTGTTGGGTGTCTGTAGAATATCCTTCGCGAACGCCTCGTTGAAGAAAAAGTCTTCGTCCAATACCAGGTGAGTAATCGCTGTCCTGATATCCAGAAGCTCTCTTTGGTTATAAGAGACGATGGCAGAAACATTATGTACAAAATAAATTACAAATAACGCGGAAAAACACACATAATAGTACAATTGGTTAGAGGGCTGTAAAACGGCAGCCATCTTCTTCCGGCGCTGTTCTTCTAATGCTTTGGGGGTGTTTTTCTGCTAAGGGGACAGGACAACTTCACCGCATCAAAGGGACGATGGACGGGGCCATGTACCGTCAAATCTTGGGTGAGAACCTCCTTCCCTCAGCCAGGGCATTGAAAATGGGTCGTGGATGGGTATTCCAGCATGACAATGACCCAAAACACACGGCCAAGGCAACAAAGGAGTGGCTCAAGAAGAAGCACATTAAGGTCCTGGAGTGGCCTAGCCAGTCTCCAGACCTTAATCCCATAGAAAATCTGTGGAGGGAGCTGAAGGTTCGAGTTGCCAAACGTCAGCCTCAAAACCTTAATGACTTGGAGAAGATCTGCATAGAGGAGTGGGACAAAATAAACCTACCATTAAAATTATAGACTGACCATGTCTTTGTCAGTGGGAAAACGTACAATATCAGCAGGGGATCAAATACTTTTTTCCCTCACTGTAGATCAGGGTTCTTCAATTCCGGTCCTGGAGGGCCGAGACACCTCTGTTTTTCATCCTCTCCTTCTAATCATGGGCTAATTCAGACCTGGGACACCAGGTGAGTGCAATTAACTACCAGGTAGAAATAAAAAACAGAAGTGTTTCGGCCCTCCAGGACCGGAATTGAAGAACCCTGTGTAGATGCTCTTGATTTTGGATTTATGGATTAGAAGCATTTAAGAACTTACATTGTTCAAAATAGGGGGGGTAAAGGAGGAGTTATCTGGGGGTTAAACATATTTATTTACAATGGAAATGAGATTGGTATACAGTGCATTCGGAAAGTATTCAGACCTCTTGACTTTTTCCACATTGTTACCTTACAGCCTTATTCTAAAATGGATTCAATGGTTTTTTCCCCTCATCAATCTACACACAATACCCCATAATGACAAAGCAAAAACAAGTATTAGAATGTTTTGCAAATGATCAGAGACTTGTCCCGAAGGCACTCCTGTGTTGTCTTGGCTGTGTGCTTAGGGTCGTTGTCCTGTTGGAAGGCGAACCTTCGCCCCAGTCTGAGGTCCTGAGCGCTCTGGAGCAGGATTTCATCAAGGATCTCTCTGTACTTTGCTCCTTTTATCTTTCCCTAGATCCTGACTAGTCTCCCAGTCCCTGCTGCTGAAATACAGCTCTAGGAAGAGTCTTGGTGCTTCCAAACTTCTTCCATTTAAGAATGATGGAGGCCATTGTGTTCTTGGGGACCTTCAATGCTGCAGAAATGTTTTGGTACCTTCTCCAGGTCTGTGCCTTGACACAATCCTGTCTCAGAGCTCTACGGACAATTCCTTCGACCTCATGGCTTGGTTTTTGCTCTGACGTGCACTGTCAACTGTGGGACCTTATATAGACAGGTGTGCCTTTCCAAACCATGTCCAATAAATTGAATTTACCACAGGTGGACTCCAATCAAGTTGTAGAAACATCTCAAGGATGATCAATGGAAACAGCATGCGCCTGAGCTCAATTTCGAGTCTCATTGCAAAGGATCTGAATACTTATGTAAATAAGGTATCTCTGTTTTTTTTAAACACATTTGCAAAAATTCATAACCTGTTTTCGCTTTGTCAAAATGAGGTATTGTGTGTAGATTGATGAGTATTTGTAGTTATTCAATACATTTTAGAATAAGGCTGTAACGTTAACAAAATGTGGAAAAAGTCAAGGGGTCTGATTACTTTCCGAATTGTTATGATGAGTTTCTCGGGTATCAAGTAATCAAGGATGTAAGAATATACTTGGACACTTTTGATGGGGAGTTCATATAAGATATTTAATATGGTACCATGGTTAGTTATAACAGACATGGCCCTGCCTCTTCCATCTTCCTAACTACAGAACAAAGATCCACTCTCTCTATATATATACACACTCTATTACAAGTCTCTCCACGAACATCTGGTAAACCTCAATGGGCACTCCCATTCTTTGATGTTATTACCCTTTACCCCTGTCAGTAAATCCTGTCCATCAATTATTCTAAGATCAACCTCAGTAATCTCCTTTGACATAACTCCGTGGCACCAAACCACCTATATACTAACTCTCTCCTGGTCCACACAATACTATGACATGACATCATTACAGTACGGTAAATGTATGCACTCACTAACTGTAAGTCGCTCTGGATAAGAGCGTCTGCTAAATGACTAAAATGTGAAAATGTAAAATGTGACACGAATGCACTGTAGTTGGTCATCATTCTCGCCGCCGCCAGAGAGAAGACAGGGAAGAAACCACCATTTACCTCTAGGCTGCTATATACTCTATATTTATTTGGTTTGTCATTCTGCCGTTTTTCATGGGATTTTAGTGGTAAATAAATAATTTATTAAGAATTTATCACAATTAATTTGTCCAGAAATAGTTTGACCAGCTCCTTGTATTCTGAAATTGAAAGAGGGAGGGAGAGCCGCTCCTCTGTGCTCCGCCAGCGCTACACCCCTGCTGAAAATAGGGGCTTTTGTTTATGCCTTTATTTCCATATGAAATCAAATTGGATAAAGCCTACTCAGAAATACATTTGTATGTTTGTTTTTTTATTTTTATAACCGCAGCTGCTCACAAATGGACATTGTCAAATCAAAACCCAACCTTAATTTACCCGTTGTGATGCACGGATGTTCCAAACTCCGTTTTAGATGAGACAGGCGTTATGACCAAAATGATTTACACTTTGTAGTCAATTTTGACACTAGAATAAATGCCTCTGACTGTTTGTTTGTTTTAACGTTTTTCTCTGTGTAGTTTTTCCAGGTTTCTGATTTGTTTCTTTGTGTGTGTGTGTCACACACTCTAACTACACCCCCCAATTACGATGTTTGTTTGTTTTAACGTTTTTTCTCTGTGTAGTTTTTCCAGGTTTCTGATTTGTCCCTGTTTTTCTGGTTTTTGCTCTCAAAATCACACCGTTAATGGAAAAACAACAAAATTCTAAGTACACAAAAATACTTCAACCACATCAGGAGACCACCTTTGACATTTTCATTTTTGGGTGTAGATACCCTTTAATTCAAGTGGCACCAGCAAGAGCCTTGCTCGGTTAGTGGTGTCTCTGTAGCTCATGTGATTGCAGAGTTTGCTGAACAAATCACACCTGGATTGATGCAAACAATCTGGTTGATTTTAAACTGCTTCTCATGACATTGCTAGATTTCTTTCCAATCTGCGTTACCCACTCCAGTCAGCAGATGGCGATGTGAGTCTTTCAGGTGATGCTTCTTGCGTGACGTATAATCTAGTTGACGGGACGGGAAGCTTCTTCAACAGCGACAAAAGGGTACTGATTTGACCGTAGCTTGCTAGCGAACATAACACCGAAACATTGAAGCTCTTTAGACCAATCTTGTGTATTTAATCTTAGTGTTTAGCACATAATGTTTACGTGTCTACTAGTTCATTTAAACGTAATTTGCTTGTTAAATTATCAAATGTGGTAAATTGATACTGCACTAGGTTAATCGCCCGGAGCTTGAGCTCACTAAACTAGACGGAGAAAGAGGCTCTGGTGAAAGGAGAGGAAGAAGCTTTCAGAATGAAAAAGGAGGAAGAGGAGGCTATCACATTGAAAGAAGAGGATGTTACAGTGAAAGGAGAGGAAGAAGCTTTAATAATGATAAAGGAGGAAGAGGAGGCTATCACATTGAAAGAAGAAGAGGATGATATTACAGCGAAAGAGGAAGATGGGAAAGAGGTTGTCAGAGTGGAAGAGGAGAAGGTAAAAACTTTCAGAATCAAAAAGGAGGAAGATGCCATAACATTGAAAGAAGAGGAAGAACCTTTTGGAGTAAAAGAGGAAGAGGAGGCTATCTCAATAAAAGAGAAGCAGGAAGACGTTTTGGGAGTGAAAAAGGAGGAGGAGGAGACTGAATATCCGATTAACACCAGTGAGTATCATCTTAAAAACAGGGGCACAAACTATGCAGTTCTTGAACTAATGTGTGGTTTTTAAGGGGCATTCTACTGAAGTTATATACTTCAATATGTTGTTCAGTACTGTAGGAGTTGTTTAAGGGGCAATCTGCAATTGGTACATATATTTTTTGGACTTTTAAATTGAATGGTACATATATTAGATTTATTGATTTCTCCATGTGGTCTACATTAAAGTGCACTTAATGGAATATAACAGGCTTTTAAAATGCAATATTTGTGCATAATTCCTATTTAAAATATCAAAGGGCACCAATTTCGTGGAAAGACCCTTTTTACATTTGCATCAAACAATATTTTATAAAATCATGATGAATGTGGCCATTTTAGGCCATTGTTAGACATATTAATGCCTCTTGTAAGACTATGATTATAATAGATGGTCATAAGTTTACCATCTGTTTGATGTTCTCGTTCACACAGGAGACAGACATGACTATCATGGATCCTCTGGGGAGCCTCAACAACATCCTGATGCTGACGAGGCAGAGAAGAGTCTCTCCAGATCAGAACACCAGATGGTACAGCTTGGTCTGGTCTAGCATACAGCTTGCTCTGTCGGGGTCTGGGTTTCTGTAAAGCACTTTATGACAACAGTGACATCAGCATCCATAATGATATGTTTCTGTGTCCCCTCTATATGGTTACCAGGACAACGCTAGCCCTTCCTCCCTCCCAGAGTCCCCGTGTCATACCTCTCCCAGTAGCACCTTACTGCTGGGTCTGAAGAGGTTGTCTGTGCGGCTGGTGGACTGCAGGAAAACAACGGGGCTGAGTGGAACTGTGAGAGGAGGAGAAGAGAAGAAAGGAGCAGATTTGACTCATCAAAGTAAGTGCTGTAGTTTAGTTTGAACAATAAAATAGATCTGCCTACTGGTATCTGTTCCCAGGACAACCAGCAGAGTTCTGTTAGTTGTCAAGAAGATAGTCTGGTATCTGTTCCCAGGACAACCAGCAGAGTTCTGTTAGTTGACATGAAGATACACTGGTATCTGTTACCAGGACAATCAGCAGAGTTCTGTTAGTTGACATGAAGATACACTGGTATCTGTTACCAGGACAACCAGCAGAGTTCTGTTAGTTGATATGAAGATAGACTGGTATCTGTTACCAGGACAATCAGCAGAGTTCTGTTAGTTGACATGAAGATAGACTGGTATCTGTTACCAGGACAACCAGCAGAGTTCTGTTAGTTGACATGAAGATAGACTGGAATATTTCCACCACAGTAGACAGTTCTGTTAGTTGACATGAAGATAGACTGGTATCTGTTACCAGGACAACCAGCAGAGTTCTGTTAGTTGACATGAAGATAAACTGGTGGATATGGATGTTATGAATATCATAACATAGAGTTATTTTTCCTCTGGTTGCGACATGTGACATGCTGGTAGAAATTAGGTAAAACATTAAAGGGACACTAGGAGCATTTTCCTGTTTTCCTTTTCTGGTTTCCCTGCATTATATACAAATAGTGATGATAGATATTGTGGTCTACAGGCAAACAAAAACTCAAGATAGTTCAATTTTGAGTCTTAAATGAGGACTGTAGCATCTAATGATGAAACATTATGGAGTATTAAAGGAGGACTGTAGCATCTAATGATGAAACATTATGGAGTCTTAAAGGAGGACGGGGATTAAAAGGGAAAGGAAAGGGGATATCTAGTCAGTCACAGCTGAATTAATTCACCCAAAATGTGTCTTCCTCATTGAACCCAACCCCTCTGAATCAGAGAGGTGCTGGGGCTGCCTTAATCGATGTTCCACGTCATTAGCGTCCGGGGAGCAGTTGTTGTTGGGGGACAACTGCTTTGCTCAAGTGCAGAACGGCAGACCTTTCCACCTTGCGGGCGTGGGGATTCGAACCAGTGACCTTTCGGTTACTGCCTCAACACTCTTTACCGCTAGTCTACAAATGTTCGAACTTCAATTAATTATTTCTCAATGATGCTTTAAAGGAGAAGTTTACCCCAAATCCAGAAACTCTGAAGTGTTTCCATACTGTGAAACTAGTCCAGTGGAGTTTGTCCTCTCTCCCTGTAGTGCTGTACTGAAACAGCTTCAAACACGTATCACGTGACGTTGCTGAATGCAGGCCAAGCTCTACTACTTTTCCAGTTAATTTGTTATTTTATTAAAGCGATGGCCTTTGGCTTTCACCTGGAATTGTTTATGTATTAGAAAATGACAAAGTGAAAACAGGTTTTTAGAAATTGCAAATGTATTAAAAATAAAATACCTTATTTACATAAGTTTTCAGACCCTTTGCTATGACACTCGAAAATTGAGCTGAGATGCATCATGTCACGCCACAGATCTGGGGAAGGGTACCAAAACATTTCTGCAGCAGTGAAGGTCTCCAAGAACACAGTGGCCAACATCCTTCTTAAAAGGAAGACCTTTGGAACCACCAAGACTCTTCCTAGTGCTGGCCGCCCGGCCAAACTGAACAATCGGGGGAGAAGGGCCTTGGTCAGGGAGGTGAACAAGAACCCGATGGTCACTCTGACAGAACTCCAGAGTTCCTCTGTGGAGATGAGTGAACCTTCCAGAAGGACAACCGTCTCTGTAGCACTCCACCAATCAGGCCTTTATGGTAGAGTGGCTCGACAGAATCCACTCCTCAGTAAAAGATCGCAGTGCTAACTGTGCCACTAGAGATCCTGGTTCGAATCCAGGCTCTGTCGCAGCCGGCCGCGACCGGGAGACTCATGGGCGGCGCACAATTGGCCCAGCGTCGTCCAGGGTAGGGGAGGGAATGGCCGGCAGGGATGTAGCTCAGTTGATAGAGCATGGCCTTTGCAATGCCAGGGTTGTGGGTTTGATTCCCACGGGGGGCCAGTATAAAAAAAATATGTATTCACTAACTGTAAGTCGCTCTGGATAAGAGCGTCTGCTAAATGACTAAAATGTAAAAAATGTAAAAGGATTCTCAGCCCATGAGAAACAAGATTCTTTGGTCTGATGAAACCAAGATTGAACTCTTTGCCTGAATGCCAAGTGTCACGTCTGGAGGAAACCTGGCATCCTCCCTACGGTGAAGCATGGTGGTAGCGGCATCAAGCTGTGGGGATGTATTTCAGGGACTTGGAGACTATTCAGGATCGAGGGAAAGATTAACAGAGAAAAGTACAGTGAGATCTTTGATGAAAACCTGCTCCAGAGCGCTCTGCACCTCACTGGGGCAAAAGTTCACCTTCCAACAGGACAACAACCCTAAGCACACAGCCAAGATAACACAGGAGTGGCTTCGGGACAAGTCTCTGAATGTCCTTGAGTGGCCCAGCCAGAGCCCAGACTTGAACCCGATCAAACATCTCTGGAGAGACCTGAAAATAGCTGTGCAGCAACGCTCCCCATCCAACCTGACAGAGCTTGAGAGGATCTGCAGGAAATAATGGGTGAAACTCCCCAAATACAGGTGTGCCAAGCTTGTAGCATCATACCCAAGAAGACTCAAGGCTGTAATCGCTGCTAAAGGTACTTCAACAAAGTACTGAGTAAATAGTCTGAATATTTTGTACATTGTAGAATAATAGTGAAGACATCAAAACTATGAAATAACACATATGGAATCACTATGAAATAACACATATGGAATCACTATGAAATAACACATATGGAATCACTATGAAATAACACATATGGAATCACTATGAAATAACACATATGGAATCACTATGAAATAACACATATGGAATCACGTAGTAACCTAAAAAGTGTTAAACAAATCAAAATATATTTCATATTTGAGATTCTTTAAAGTAGCCACCCTTCGCCTTGGTGACAGCTTTGCACACTCTTGACATTCTCTGTCACCTGGAATGCATTTCAATTAACAGGTGTGCCTTGTTAAAAGTTAATTTGTGTAATTGTAATAATAAAGAAAAACCCTTGAATGAGTACCTTTGAATACCCTTGAATGGTATGTCCATACTTTTGACTGGTAATGTACACTGAACAAAAGGATAAACGCCTCATGCAACAATTTAATCTATTTACAGTTCATATAAGCAAATCAGTCAATGTAAATAAATTCATTAGCCACTAATCTATGGACGTAACATGACTGGGCAGGGGCACAGCCATTGGTGGGCCTGGGAGGGCATAATCCCACCCACTGGGAAGCCAGGCCCAGCCATTGGTGGGCCTGGGAGGGCATAAGCCCACCCACTGGGAAGCCAGGCCCAGCCAATCAGAATCAGTTTCCCCCCACTAAAGGGCTGTATTACAGAGAGAAATACTCCTCAGTTCCATTAGCTGTCTGGGTGGCTGGTCTCAGACTATGTGGAGGTCCTGGGCTGGCGTTGTTATACGTGGTCTGCGGTTGTGAGGCCGGTTGGATGTACTGCCAAGTTCTCTAAAATGACGTTTAGAGAAATTAACATTCAATTCTCTGGTAACAGCTCCTGTGGATATTCCTGCAGTCAGCATGCCAATTGCACGCTCTCTCAACTTGAGACATCTGTGGCATTGTGTTGTGTGACAAAACTGCACATTTTAGAGTTGCCTTTTATTGTCCCTAGCACAAGGTGCGCCTGTGTAATGATCATGCTGTTTAATCAGCGATGTCTTGAGTGTCCTAGAACTGTCTTTTTTTGTGTTCTGACTTATAAAACAGAATGAATAAAATAAGTAATGTAAACATATTATCAGTAATTACCAGGAAGCTCTAAAACATTTGTTTTAAAATCACATAAAGATTGTTTTAAATAATGAAATATTTGAAAACTTGCCTCAGGTTATTGAAGGATCTGATTTGGATTAAACCTCACAGCAAGGCAGTTTTATCATGTGGAGGTTTCATTCAGGTCTCTCTTTAAATAAACACTGTTTTTGACAGGAGAAAAACCAAAGTCGGAGGAACCAGAGACGTCCAAACCAGCAAGACGACTCCTCTGCTCCCACTGTGGAAAGACTTTTAACCAGTTGGGAAGCCTGAAAGCTCATGAGCGAATCCACACAGGGAAGAAGCCTTTCCATTGCTCCCACTGTGGAAAGAGTTTTATCCGGTTAGACAACCTGAAAAGCCATGAGAGGGCACACACAGGGGAGAAGCCTTACCACTGCTCCCAGTGTGGAAAGACTTTTAACTACTTAGGAAACATGAAATCTCACGAGCGAGTACACACAGGGGAAAAGCCTTACCACTGCTCCCAGTGTGGAACTAGGTTTGCTAAGTTAGGAACCCTGAAATCTCATCAGCAAATACACACAAGGCAGAAGCCTTACCACTGCTCCCACTGTGGAAAGAGTCTTAACCGGTTAGACTCCCTTAAAAGACATGAGAGGGAACACACAGGAGCAAAGCCACACCATTGCACCCAGTGTGGAAAGAGTTTTAACCACTTAGGAAAGCTGAAAGCTCATGAGCGAATCCACACAGGGGAGAAGCCTTTCCATTGCTCCCACTGTGGTAAAAGTTTTATCAGGTTAGACGACCTGAAAAGTCACGAGAGGGTACACACAGGGGAGAAGCCTTACCACTGCTCGGAGTGTGGAAAGAGTTTTAGCCATTTAGGAAGCCTGAAAGCTCACGAGAGAAGCCACACAGGGGAGAAGCCTTACCACTGCTCCCATTGTGGAAAGAGTCTTAACCGGTTAGACACTCTGAAAAGACATGAGAGGGCACACACAGAAGAGAAGCCACACCATTGCACCCAGTGTGGAAAGTGTTTTAACCGGTTAGACACCCTGAAAAGACATGAGAGGGCACACACCGGGGAGAAGCCTTACCACTGCTCCCAGTGTGGAAAGAGTTTCATCCGGTTAGGGCACCTGAAAGAACACATGAGAACGCACACAGGGAAGAAGCCTTACAAATGCGCAAACTGTGGAAAGACATATTACTCATCACAGTCACTTAAAAGTCATATGAGAATCCACACAGGAGAGAAGAATTACTTATCTTAGTGTGTAAATTGATATTTCACATCACATTGACTTAATTACTTCTCCTAGTGTGTAAATTGAAATTTCACATTATATTGACTTAATTGCTTCTCCTAGTGTGTAAATTGATATTTCACATTGACTTGAAGTTAATCAGAGGACATACACAGTGCTCCCATTGTCTTATATTGTTGACTGACTGAGATTGTGTTTACTTGTTTATACCATATGAAATGTGTTTATACAAAGTATACAAAAAAATATATTTGTATGTTTTTATTAGAAAACATGAATTGAATATGGAGTGTGTCAGTTTGAATACACAGTAGATCAGATTCCATGTGTTTAAATTGTCCTTTTTAAAACTCTGACTGTGTGTTTATCTGGGTGTGTCATTCCTCCAGCACTACAGGTAATCAAGTGATATTTGGATGTGATGCATTTGGCTCCATTGTTTACATTTGCATTGTTGGCCCACTGATGATTTAATGAAATGAAAATCTTAACGGACTCTGTAATGGAACATTTTAATTGTATGTGTCCACATAACTGAGTATGTGACTAACCTTGTGAAACTGTCCTATTATAATCTCCTGTTCTTGGGAGTATCATCCTGTGTTGCAAACCAGCTTGCACCTGCGTTCTTGTATAAATAAAGTCCCGCCCAGGAACAGGAAATATAAAGATATGTGCTCATCACCCAATGCTTTGGAATTCATACTGTCTACACTGCACTGTGTAACTCTGTTATTCTCTCTGAGATCAGAAATAAATAATCTTGGTTTTGACTTAGACTCCAGCAGATCTTTATTTTATAATATCCACCACAACTCGCTCACGGATTGCTGTTTCATCATTGTCTCAATGAAGAGTTCCTTGTTCGGCTTTCCTGGGGGCATTTACAAGCCTGCTACTGGTTGAATTAACGTTGTTTCCACATTTCAGCAAAACAAATCCATGTGATGATGTTAGATCAATGTGGAAAACGGATTGGATTTGCAAAAAGCCATCAACATAAGGTTTTTTATTTTATTTTTCACTGACCTTCCAACCTAAATCCAATGACATTTGATGTTTTGTGTTGATTTCACTTCAGTTGACGACTCAATGAAATGTAAATAGAAACTAGATGTTGAACTGATGTCTGTGCCCAGTGGACTGGTTTGAATAAGCGGCAGGTGTTGGATCAATATCCACCTTAGTAGCTAAGTTTCCATACAATTTGCGACAGATTTTCATGTGAATATTCTAAAATCTGCATAAAACAATATACGCATTTTCCCACCAGAAAAGTTTCCATCAAACAGAATCATTGCGGATAAAAGACTTTGCGTGACGTAGTGCACAAAAAATAACTTTTGCTGATAAATTCCCATGACAAATACAAGTTAAATGGATTTCCATCGCATTTTCAACTCTACTGATGGTTTGAAAAAACTGTTGCGTTACGTAGCAAACGTGCTCTTGGCACGTGCACTGTAGCCAACAGCTCACAGATACAGTGCGGGTAGGCTACCTACATGATGAGATTATTATGGATAAGAGCGATATTATTTTATTTGTCAAATGGCAACCAAGCATCGATCATCATGCCACCAGTATAAGACCATCAAAATGTATTGGAACGGAGCATCAAGCTCTTCACCACCCTGTGAAGTTCATAATTTATTTAATCTGTAGCGTAATAAACTGCATGGGTTCCCAAATCGTAGTGGGAGGACCACACAACATATCATCGCGTGACTCCAACTTAACTTCGATATGATGGTTATTATATCAATATTTGCGCATAAAGGAGTTTCCACCGCCATTTCTCGCTTATACATTTTTACTGACACATAAAGATCCCACCATGTAAAACAAATGAACAAATTGTCTGTCGGCATTTATACAATCCTGTTTCCATCAGCCCCGTCATTACTTTTGAAATGGTTGGATCAACATCCACCTTCATGATATGAATGAAGCCTGATTTGGAATGTCTCAGTAGTTCTATCTGGCTTCGTAGTATACCCCTCTGATAATCAAGTGATATTTACAAGTGATGAATTTGCTCCATTGTGTACATTTAAGTTGGTGGACCACTCTGTTAATTTATATCTTACTGAGTGGGGCTTTAAAGGAATAGTATGGTGACATCTTAGTGTGGCTTGAAATAAATAGGATTATTAATCAAAAACTCCTATAGCAACAATACACTGCGGCTTTGAAGTCAAGAAGAGAACTGGCTGATGGGTGGTGGTGCTACTCTATAGGTAAGGCTGTCCAGTCCAATATGAATGTTCAATACACACAATAGGTTGATCAGTAGCCAGTTAGCTAGCTGTCCAGTCCAGGGTATGTTATCCTGTGTTTGTATGCGTGTGTCTATGTTTGTGTTACTTCACAGTCCCCGCTGTTCCATGAGGTGTATTTTTACCTGTTTTTTAATCTGATTCTACTGCTTGCATCAGTTACCTGGATGTGGAATAGAGTTCCATGTAGTCATGGCTCTATGTAGTACTGTGCGCCTCCCATAGTCTGTTCTGGACTTGGGGACTGTGAAGAGACCTCTGGTGGCATGTCTTGTGGGGTATGCATGGGTGTCCAAGCAGTTTAGTCACCTCAACCTGCTCAATTTCCACATTATTCATTACAAGATGTAGTTGAGGGTTTAGTGAATGATTTGACCGAAATACAATGCTTTTAGTTTAGGAAATATTCAGGACTAACTTAGTCCTTGCCACCCATTCTGAAACTAACTGCAGCTCTTTGTTAAGTGTTGCAGTTATTTCAGTTGCTGTATTAGATAATTTACATTTTTTTACATTTTAGTCATTTAGCAGACGCTCTTATCCAGAGCGACTTACAGTTAGTGAATACATATTTTTTTATATATACTGGCCCCCCGTGGGAATTGAACCCACAACCCTGGCGTTGCAAACGCCATGCTCTATCAACTGAGCTACATCCCTGCCGGCCATTCCCTCCCCTACCCTGGACGACGCTGGGCCAATTGTGCACCACCCATGAGTCTCCCGGTCGCGGCCGGCTGCGACAGAGCCTGGATTCGAACCAGGATCTCTAGTTGCACAGCTAGCACTGCGATGCAGTGCCTTAGACCACTGCGCCACTCAGGAGATAACGTGTATAGTGTTGAGTCATCTGCATACATAGACACACTGGCTTTACTCAAAGCCAGTGGCATGTCGTTAGTAAAGATGGAAAAAAGCAAGGGGCCTAGACAGCTGCCCTGGGGAATTCCTGATTTTACCTGGATTATGTTTGAGAGGCTTCAATTAAAGAACACCCTCTGTGTTCTGTTAGACAAGTAACTCTTTATCCACATTATAGCAGGGGGTGTAAAGCAATAACGCATACGTTTTTCCAGCAGCATACTATGATCGATAATGTCTAACAAAACAGCCCCCACAATCTTTTTATCATCATGAATGTTCAATACACACAATAGGTTGATCGGTAGCCAGTTAGCTAGCTGTACAGTCCAATATGAATGTTCAATAATGAGGGGAAAATAAAGGTGGGCTCGCCTGTCAACATGAGGCTCCTGCTGCAGGTAGCTTAGCGGTTAAGAGTGTTGGGCCAGTAACCGAAAGGTCCCTGGTTTGAATCCCCGAGACGACTAGGTGAAAAATCTGCCAATGTGCCTTTGAGGGCAGCAGCAGGAGCCTCATGTTGACAGGAGAGCCCACCTGCTCTCAGCTGGTCAGGTGTCTGAATAGGAACAGGATGTGCCTGCCCAACACTCTTCCCCACATCAAGGATGGTGTCACATGGCCACACAGCTCTCTTCATTGAGACAGCACACTAGAAGCATCAGTAAGTCATCACAAACATTGTTAATTAAGATAATTAATAGACAAGTAAAATGGGACAGGTTTCTTATAGGCTACACATTATTGGAGATAGACACTACATCACTGTTGATGTATTGACACTTTAATGATATTATTTGAGAGAGTCTGAAAACTCTGCTCCTAACAAGGAGATGAAAAAGACAGTGAAGAGACTCCAGGGACGGGGATGAAGTCTGTGGGAATGATGATCAGACATTTTACATTTGACATTTTAGTCATTTAGCAGACGCTCTTGTCCAGAGCGACTTACAGGAGCAATTAGGGTTAAGTGCCTTGCTCAAGGGCACATTTACGTCATTTAGCAGACGCTCTTAACCAGAGCGACTTACAAATTGGTGCAATCACCCTATAGCCAGTGGGATAACCACTTTACAATTATTATTATTATTATTTTTTTGTGGGGGGGGGAGGGGGTAGAAGGATTACTTTATCCTATCCCAGGTGTTCCTTAAAGAGGTGGGGTTTCAAATGTCTCCGGAAGGTGGTGAGTGACTCCGCTGTCCTGGCGTCGTGAGGGAGCTTGTTCCACCATTGGGGTGCCAGAGCAGCGAACAGTTTTGACTGGGCTGAGCGGGAACTATGCTTCCGCAGAGGAAGGGGAGCCAGCAGGCCAGAGGTGGATGAACGCAATGCCCTCGTTTGGGTGTAGGGACTGATCAGAGCCCGAAGGTACGGAGGTGCCGTTCCCCTCACTGCTCCATAGGCAAGCACCATGGTCTTGTAACGGATGCGAGCTTCAACTGGAAGCCAGTGGAGTGTGCGGAGGAGGGGGGTGACGTGAGAGAACTCCAGGGACGGGGATGAAGGCTGTAGGAATGAAGATCAGACAGTGAAGAGACTCCAGGGACGGTGATGAAGGCTGTGGGAATGAAGATC